>NC_079190.1:310149050-310449050 GCF_029499605.1 Hyla sarda | reverse complement strand
TATATATATATATATATATATATAATATACCGTATTTATCGGGGTATACCACGCACCGGCCTATAACACGCACCCTCATTTTACCAAGGATATTTGGGTAAAAATTTTTTTTTACCCAAATATCCATGGTAAAATGAGGGTGCGTGTGTGCGCGTGTATACCCCGATACATCCCCAGGAAAGGCAGGGGGAGAGAGGCAGTCGCTGGCCGCTTCTCTCCCCCTGCCTTTCCTGGGGTCTAGAGCCCTGCTGCCGACCCTTCTCTCCCCCTGGCTATCGGCGCCGCTGCCCGTTCTGTCCCCCTAACTATCGGTACCGGCGAAACCCTGCCCAGGTAAGATACAGTAATATATATATATATATATATATATAATATTATTATTATTATTATATTATTATTATATTATTATATTATATTATATTAATATTATATTAATATTATATTAATATTATATTAATATTATATTATATTATATTATTATATTATTATAATATTATATTATATTATATTATATTATATTATATTATATTATAATTATATTATATTATATTATATTAAATAGAATTATATTATATTAAATAGAATTATATTATATTAAATTAGAATTATATTATATTAAATTAGAATTATATTATATTAAATTAGAATTATATTACACTACTAATTAGGAAGACTTAAATTAAGCTCCCTCGTGGGATATATAATGTTTTACGGCAGAGTAGAGAATCCCAAAGACTATGCTATATGCAATATGATCATTGCATTGATCCCCATAAGACGCCCCCCTTTCATCTGCAGTAGAAGGGGGTGTGGCTTATAAACTACTATTACCATCTCATAATTGAGAATCCATATATATAAATATGTAAATAAGCCAAGTCTGCTGAATAACCTGATATAATTTTCATCCACATTAAAATGACATAACTTAATCGAATTAGAGACCTTTGTATCTTACCAAGAGAACTTCTGGATAAAAGAAAGATGGCTGTCTGGGGTCCATGGCAATGACTGTAGTCAATAACCGGTCATCAGAGAAGAGATGACTTATGAACCTCCGATAATGAGCTTTTTTTCCCTGTCTCATTCACACGTTTTTTTTATTGAAAGAGCTTTATTGTCCGTTCAGTCATTACAAGTCATACAATAAATTACAATCACACAAAGCATGACAATAAACAGCAAAGGTTCCCTAAGCTATACATCGCACATCATGCTACTCTAACACTCCGCTCAATCCTGTAATAGAAAAGCACAAGAGATCGAATAACAAAACAATACAATCTGTGATCGGGGTAAGGGTGTGGGCTGTGGGGCGGGGGTGTGGGGGGTATGGGCGACTATGTGGGGGTGGGGAGGGGGCGGATCACAGAGCCAAACTGCTGGGCTGTATCTTCAAGGAGACATGGGAGAAGGAGAGGGGTCTTCACTCCTCTTCTTCCTCATCGACGGCCGGGCTGTCCAAGATGGAATAGTCTCTAAGCAGGCTCTTGATGAACCTGCGGCAGTCCCGACAGACATGTTCTCCCTGTTGATCACGAAGCAGTTCCTGGCAAGCCACACTGCGTCCTTAAAACAGTTCATAAGGCGCCAGGCCTCCTGGATGGCCTCCACGTCGTGGGTCCCAGGGAACAGACCGTAAAGCACCGAATGGTACGATAGGCAGTTCCTGGGTACAGAGTCTCTGAGTTCATGTTCCAGGGTATCCAACAGTCCCTGTGGAAAGGGGCAGTGCCAAAACATGTGCAAAGATGTTTCCTTCACATAAGGGCATCGGGGGCAGTACCGGGTTGTGCACAGGTTGCGGGCATGCATGAATGACCTGAGAGTCCTCCCTTGACAGCCATCCACGACAAGTCCTTGTGTCCATTGGTAAGCCGCTTTGAGGCAACATTAGTCCAAACTGTCTCTGCAGTGGCTGCGGGGAGTCCTGGAACCAGCTCAGTCAAGTCCTTAGCTCGGATGAGCTTGTAGATTGTCTTCGGCTTCCATAGGTCAGGTTTCAGTCCTTCCAGCTGGTGCTCCCTCACAAACCGGAGAACATCCCCATAGAACCAGGGAGCATTCCAGTTGTAAGGGATGGAGCTGTCCCACCTGTCCCAGCCCAAGTCTGCTGAATTACATGATATAATTTCCATCCACATTAAAAGGAGATAACTTAATCGAATAAGAGACCTTTGTATCTTACCAAGAGAACTTCTGGATAAAAGAAAGATGGCTGCCTGGGGTCCATGGGAATGGCTGTAGTCAATAACCGGTCATCAGAGAAGAGATGACTTATGGGATAAAGGTTTCTCCCTGACTCTTCATGGCTCCCCCCTTCAGGTACCTCTAGGAACTTCTGTGATGCTTCTCTCTATGAACCTCCGATAATGAGCTTTTTTTTCCCTGTCTCATTCACCTATGTTTTAACCTGTTTTCCTATTGAAAACTCCACCCAACTACATTTATATAACTATACTATAACGGAAATGTATCTTGTTAATTTTTATAATATTTGTTAAAATGCCAATAAAATTTCATTGAAAGGAAAACTCCACCCAACTAAATATAATGTTAACCAATGATGACTGGTGGGTGTTAACTATGTATATCAAGGTTTAGTTACATGACATCACTGTTAAAGGAGTAGTCCAGTGGTGACTCAGTGGTGAGCAACTTATCCCCTATCCTAAGGATAGGGGATAAGTTGCAGATCGCGGGGGTCCGACCGTTGGGGCCCCCTGCGATCTCCTGTACGGAGCCCCGACAGCCCGCGGGAAGGGGGCGTGTCGACCTCCGCACGAGGCGGCAGCCGACACGCCCCCTCAATACAACTCTATGGCAGAGCCGAAGCGCTGCCTTCGGCAATCTCCGGCTCTGCCATTGAGATGTATTGAGGGGGCGTGTCGGCCGTCGCCTCGTGCGGGGGTCGACACCCGCTATCTGGGCGGAGAGCCGGGGCCCCGTACAGAGAGATCGCAGAGGGCCCCAGCGGTCGGACCCCCCGCGATCTCAAACTTATCCCCTATCCTTAGGATAGGGGATACGTTTTTCACCACTGGACTACCCCTTTAAACATTAATTTGCTATAATTGTGTTAGATATGCAAAAGATTATTGTGGCCACCTTATCACCTGTATACACATAGGGGGATAAGACCATGGCATAGATGTTTCTCGGGCACCTCAAATAGATCGCCAGAAATATAGATGAATAGAATGCAAATACAGCAAATTGTTAAACACATACACACACCTGCATCCAGGTGTACAGAGCAGACCCCCATGGGAGTCAGAATAACAGACAATGAGTTTCACTCTCCAGGAGATTTTTCATTGGAGAATTTTCACACATTCAGTTTTTCCCCAGAGACTTTGGTCAATTGGTATGGGGCCTTATGAGAATGTATACAAAATGGATGCCGGACACATAGCCATATTGTATAATTCCTATATCTTTCATATTATAGCATTTGATAATTATCGGTACCAAAAAGTCTGACATTGCGCATCATATCCCTCTCATGTTGGCTGGTTGTCACGTTACTGGAAGGCAGCGTGACGTCCAGCGCATCGCACCACTGTGGAGGAGCGCTGGCTATGTGATGCGCACGTCACATGACCCCACAGTCACGTGAGCCTTGTTGCTAAGGACGCATAGTCCGCCCCTGTCAGCAAAGCCAAGGCGGCATTGAAATACAGATGTCTAAGACTCCATCCCAAATGGGCGGACCACATGGGCAGTCCGGGAATCGCATAGCTGACCCGGCCACAATACTGGCTTGAGATAGGGACACAGGATGGAGTACAGCGGGTGTCTATAGTCCCTCCCAGAAGGGTGGGACCATAGACAACAACGCTCGGAACAGAATGACAGATTAGGGATTATTAGCAGCCAACAACATGGTCCAATAAGTATCCGGACTATGATGTTGGGGCCAAGAGCCCATTACTTAGAGTAAAAAACGACTTCCATGACCCAAATTAAATAACAGAAGTGCCGGATTACCAGTATGTAGATACCAATGTAGAATGTAGATAGCAAAGTTACCAAGAGAGAATATTAATGAAAAATATAATACAAAATATAAAAATAAAGATGTGTGAATAATTATGTAATATAAGGTAAAAATAAAGTAAATATACAATGAGAATAGAAATAAATATGTGGCCAAAATCGGCATGTGAATAAAAATAGCAATGCATATATTAGTATACAGGATATACATAGATAAGTAGAGTCCTAAATCATGATGGCAGTGTACAAATTATAAATATAAAATATACATAAGTATGAAAGATTCATGACTAAAACCTGAATTTACACAATTAAATATGATAGCCTGCATATCCTGCATCAATCACTAAGGTGGGTGAAGAAGGATACATACATAGCTAACTAGTCATATCAAGTTGTCTTTTAACATGGAGGACATACATCGAATGCATGTATCCCAATAACATCTAAAGTGCTAAGGTGCAACCTAATAAAGGAATAAAAAATTGACCCAAAGTGTAAATGATTACAAAATTAATAAAGAGCCAGAAAGGCTGATGAGTATGTGAAAAACAACCAAAATCATTAAATGGCCAAGCTGGACTGCACAATTGGCAGTACAACTCAGGCATGACTGGATATATAGTGTTGAGGGCAATGAATGAGGCAATGCCTAGAGCGAAAAAACTATTAAGGGTGATCAAAAACGACACGTGCAGGTGCTCAAGTGACTAGGTGAGGGGTGAAATAAAGTGCAAGTGAATAAATCACTAGTGAGGTTACTATACTTACATGCAAACACAGTTCCAAAAATGAACTTGTGGCCGGGTCAACTATGCGATTCCCGTACTGCCCATGCGGTCTTGCACTCATGAATGGAACTATAGACACCTGCTGTACCCCATCATTTGTCCCCATTTTGAGTCAGTATTTGGCCGGGTCAGCTATTTTGACCCTTGGATTTTATACAGTAGTTAACCTTGCTTTCAGCTCTGCCCATTTGGGGCGGAGTCTTAGACATCTGTATTTCTATGCCGCCTTGGCTTTGCTGACAGGGCGGACTATGCGTCCTTAGCAACAAGGCTCACGTGACTCTGGGGTCATGTGGCGTGCGCGTCACATAGTCAGCGCTCCTCCACAGGGGTGCGATGCGCTGCACGTCACGCTGCCTTCGGGTAACGTGACAACCAGCCGACATAAGGGGGATATGATGCGCATGCGCTGCTATGTGGGGCGCAATGCGCTATCTCCACGCACCTCTACCAGCTGGCCTCATTAACTTCTTAGCATCCACTTCAGCCCTGATACACACGTAGGTAAGCCAGGAAGTGATTGTTTTTGACCCGTACAGGACCTAGGGCGTATGCATACGCCTTCTGTACCTGGGTCTTAAGGACCCAGGGTGTACAGGTACGCCCGTGGGAATTCCGATCCCTGCCGCGCGCCGGGCAGGGACCGGACAGGGTGACTGCTGATATCAATCAGCAGGCACCCTGAGCAAATGCCGAGGGGGGTCATCAGACCACCCCATGTCGGTGATTGGCGCAAATTGCGTGTGACCCGATGACCCGAAGATACAAGGTGATCGGGGGTGTATCTATGGGGAGGTGGCGATTTTGCCACCCCCCCCCCCCCAGGAGAGCTGCTATTGGCTGGACGTTTGTCCAGCCAATAGCAGCCGGCAGGGGAGGGGTTAAACGGCATCCTCTGCAGCACTGACCGTTAGCTATGTTCAGTCAGCGGTCAGAGCTGCAAGGGGAGCCAGGGACCCCCCCCCCTCTGCCCCCATCGGATCGCCTCAGGAGACCCGAAGTTAAAAAAATAAAACCCCCCCCCCTGACCCCCAAGAGTACGCCTCATCTTTTTTTAGTGTTACCCGGGCCCTATTAGGGGTCCTTTTTTGGGGGGCAGCAGCATTTGTTTCTTTTTTTGCTCACACAACGGTGTGTGATTACTAATCACACACCGTTATACATAGTTACACCAAGCACTCACTACACACTCCCCCGCATCCCACCCCCAAACCCGCCACCACCACCACCCCCCCCTCCACTGTAGATAAAAGGCGATGGCTCGCCAGGCATTTTCGGTAGTGGAGGAATACGCTTTTCTTGCCTCCGAATCTGCCAGTGAGGACAAGGAAGATCCAACATTCCTGTGTTCTTCCTTGTCCTCCTCATCATCTAGTAGTGATGATGAGCCCCCCAGAAGGCGGCGGAGACGCCGCCGCCAGGCGAGGCCACACCCCCCCCCCCCCCATGAAAGTGCCCCAGTGGCTTGCACTAGTGCGAGTGGTGATGCCGTTCTTACTAGGAGTCCGACCCCCCAGGCGAATTTATTGGAGCTCCCTTCTGGTGAACCTGTCTGGAGACCCCCAGAGGGTTATCAGCCATGGGTTCCGGAGTTTGTTGTCGACTCCGGAATCCGGATTGACACGGCTAGGTTCACTGAATTTGACTATTTCAGTTATTTTTTCAGTGACAGCCTGGTCAATCTAATGGTGGAGCAGACGAATCTGTACGCCAGGCAGTTCATCGCCCACCACCCAGATTCTTTTTTGGCCAGGTCCAATGAATGGTACGCCGTCAGTGCAGCAGAAATGAGGACATTTTGGGGCCTCTTGCTGCATATGGGCCTGGTCAAAAAGCAGTGTCAGGCAGTACTGGAGTGGGGACATCCTATACCAGACCCCGCTGTACAGTATGGCCATGACACGTAAGCGGTTCGAGGCTATTTGGAAATGCCTTTATTATGCAAATAATGAGGCATGTCCACCCCGAGGTGATCCGCCCATGACTGGCTTTACAAAGTGAGGACGGTCATCGATCACTTTGGGGTCAAATTTTTGGAGGCCTACGTACCGCTTTGGGAGCTCTCGGTTGATGAGTCTCTTATCAGTTTTAAGGGGAGACTCCTCTTCCGCCAGTATATTCCCTCGAAGCGGGCGCGCTATGGCGTAAAGCTATATAAACTTTGTGAGAGTACCTCCGGGTACACTCTCAAGTTTAGGGTGTATGAGGTATGAGATTCCCGTATTGAACCCCCAGATTGTTCCCCCCACTCTGGGTGTTAGCAGGAAAATCGTTTGGGACCTTATGTACCCATTGCTGGATAAGGGTTACCACGTGTACATGGACAACTTTTATACCAGCATCCCTCTCTTCACATCCCTTGCCAGATCCACGTCCGCTTGTGGGACCGTGCGGAGAAACCAGAGAGGCCTCCCTCTAAATTTGATCCAGACACCTATTCCCAAGGGTGAGTCCCGTGCCCTTACCTATGAAAACCTGTTGCTGGTCAAGTATAAGGATAAGAGGGATGTCCTTATGCTGACCACTATTCATGGTAACGGCAGCACACCTGTCCCTGTACCACAACAACGGTCCTCAAGCCTGATTGTATTCTGGACTACAATCAGTATATGGGGGGAGTTGATCTCTCAGATCAAGTCCTCAAGCCATACATGGCCATGCGGAAAACACGTGTATGGTACAAAAAAGTTGCGGTCTACTTGGTACAGGTTGCCATGTACAACTCTTTTGTACTGTACCGGAACGCTGGCAACACAGGGACATACCTCCAGTTCCAAGAAGAAGTCCTAAAGGTCCTGATCTTTGCTGACCGGGAAAGAGCAGGCCGGACTTCCCAAGGAACTGGAGTAATAGGTGCCAGGATCGTCCCAGGCCAACACTTTCCAGGTGAGGTCCCCCACACTGGAAAGAAGGGACGATCCCAGAAAAAATGCAGTGTGTTTAACAGGAGAGGGATACGGAAGGACACCACCACTCAGTGTGACACTTGCCCCCATCATCTGGGCCTCTGCATTAAGGACTGCTTCAGGGAGTATCACACTTCCATGGAGTACTAAATTTTCCCTCTTCAAATTTTAACCCCATAAAACCACTAAATTGCCCAAAAAAACGATTTCATAAAAAAAATAATAAAAAAAACTGATAAGACCTCAGGGGGTATTTTTTCCAAAAATGGGTCATGGGTAACTGAGTCACTATCATCGGGGACTTTTTATGTTGCCTCAAATGCGCAGCGCTCTCTCTCCACCTGAGCGGGTGCGCATTTGAGGCAACAGGTTAGGGACGGCCACACATGTCACATTCCCAGAATGATGATTCAGAGCATAGGGTTTGGGGTGGGCATATTTTTTTTAGTTTTGGCTATGCTCTGGGTCATCATTCTGGGAACATAACCTGTTTTATAATTTTATGTCCCACTGTACCCCCTTGTTAGTTATTAGTGTGCCCCATATAATGCCCCTTGGGGGGGGGGGGGGGGTCCCACTGTTCTGGCTCCATGGGCAGCTGTCTAGAAGCTCCAGGCCCCTGACTGCCCTCCTGTTCCTCCATGACCAGTGAGCAGAGCCGATCTACGCCCAGATATGAGGTATGTCCTTACTCCAAAGAAATGTATTTACAATATTTTTTTGCTGTTCTGGCACTAAATGTGACATGCCCCCCCATTTCAGCAAAATGTGACTCCTCTTCTGAGCATTGTAGTGCGCCAGCAGAGCCCTTGACATCCACACATGGGGTACTTCCATACTCAGAAGAGATGGAGTTACACATTTTGGTGGACATTTTCTCCTATTAACCCTTGTAAAAATTTAAAATTTGGGGGAAAATTTGAATTTTAGTGGAAAAAAAAAAGAAAATCATCTACACATCAAAGTTTAACGAAAAGTCGTGAAACTCCTGTGGGGTGTTAAGGCTCACTGGACCCCTTGTTACATTCCTTGAGGGGTGTAGTTTCCAAAATAGTATGCCATGTGGGTTTTTTTTTTTTTTGCTGTCCTGACATTTCAGAAAAACTCACTCTCCAAAATCCCTGTCGCTCCTTCCCTTCTGAGCCCTCTAGTGCACCCGCCGAACACTTGACATACACATATGAGGTATTTCCTTACTAGAGAGAAATTGGGTTACACATTTTAGGAAGATTTCTCTCCTTTTACCCCTTGTAAAAATAAAAAAAAATGGGTCTACAAGAACATGCGAGTGTAAAAAAAATGAAGATTTTGAATTTTCTCCTTCAATTTGCTGCTATTCCTGTGAAACACCTAAAGGGTTAACCAACCTTTTGAATGTCATTTTGAATACTTTGAGGGGTGCAGTTTTTATAATGGGGTCATTTAAATTATAGCAGCATTTCGAATAATTTTAAATTATTTTAAATTATAGGGCATTTCGAATATAAAAGCCCTTCAAATCCACTTCAAAACAGAACTGGTCCCTGAAAAATTTCGATTTTGAAAATTTTGTGAAAAATTGGAAAATTGCTGCTATAATTTAAAGCCCTCTGATGTCTTCCAAAAGTAAAAACATGTCAACTTTATGATGCAATCATAAAGTAGACATGTTGTATATGTGAATCAATCTATAATTTATTTGGAATATACATTTTTCTTATAAGCAGAGAGCTTCAAAGTTAAAAAAAAAAAAAATGCAAAATTTTCAATTTTTTTAATCAAATTTTGGAATTTTTCACCAAGAAACGATGCAAGTATCAACAAAATGTTACCACTAACGTAAAGTAGAATATGTCACGAAAAAAAAAATATCGGAATCAGAATGAAAGGTAAAAGCATCCCAGAGTTATTAATGCTTAAAATGAAAGTGGTCAGATGTTCAAAAAATGGCCGGGTCCTACAGTGAAAATTGGCTGGGTCCTTAAGGGGTTAATATAGACCACACGACCAATATCTAAAGCTGCGATTGGGCTATTATCCATATAAAACTTAGCCACCTAGTCACCCTGATTACGCCCCGGAAGAAGCCTCATTGGTGAAACGTTGGGTGAGTGTGGTCTGGCGCACGTGTGTTACTCTGTGTACTGGTAACTATTCCTGCTTATAATATTATTTGTGCTTGGTACCTCTTGCGGTGACTTCCTCAGTTACTTTACATACACCTACCTAAAATGTTCAGTTGATCACTGTATCTATTGGGGGTTATTACTGTCATTTTCTTTTGGGCACTTGTTGTAGGTGATCTTTCATATTATTAGTCACATTTATGGTAGCAATTGGGTCCCACCGGACCACCCTTTATTTTCTGTGCCTCTGGCCACAGATGTGCAGCTGTATCTGCAACCTATATTTGTATCTTACTTGATTTTAAATGTATGTATTTAAATTTGTATTGATATGTCAATAAAATTTTGCTATTTTTCATTATGGATCTATATACGCTTCTTTTTTTATGTATTTGATATGTTTTTGGTGTAGGATCTACACACTTCTTTCAGGGGCCCTAGTGTTTATATTTTGAGTATATTTTGTAGCAAAAGAAAGGCAATATTCACCTTCAAAATGGGACGTCAAAAAGGGGGGAAGTTCATAAATTAATTTATTATAGGAATATGCAACGCAAAATTAAAAGAGCGTTTCCAGCCCAAACCAGGCTCTTTGTCAGGCAAAGTGGATCTTTTAATTTTGCATTGCATATTCCTATAATCAATAAATTTTCGCTCTGCACCAGAGGTCTGCGCCCTGATTGACATTCCATTTTGAAGGCTGATATTGCCTTTCTTTTGCTATAATTCATTTGTACCAGAATTATGATAGAAATACCGGAGGGACCAGGAGGCTGCGACCAGATGATGCATGCTGTCTTAGATGTTATGCTCTCAGCATAACATCACCAGGTAAGGGTCCAATATTGGCCCCTTTTTCCTCTTTTTTTACATACCTCTGGGTAATCAGCATGAGGTGAGCACCATTTTCCCATTTTTGTTTTATTTGAGTATATTTTGTCATACAAACATGGTAATGTTGCTTATATCAAACTTAATGTCTTGTATTTTTAAATCCTGTCCAAATTGAAGACTTCTCGGTTTGGCTTGTTAAATATTACATGTTCTGTTTGTATTTGGCAGATCTTCCAATCCTACATCTACAAAGGTTAATGTTGTTCTTTATGATTATAAAATTAAAGTGCATCTTTGAGAGATGCAATATCTAAAACACATTTTGAGAAAGGTCCTTTTTGCAGACCCATCTTGCCAATATTTATGCAAGTAAAATCTTCCACTGTTTTTGTTTTTAAAAGGGTACTTCTCCCTTGTATGACTGTTATTGTAGGTAAATGTTTTTCCATGGGGCAAAACTGTCCTACAGCTTGCATTTTTTGGTTAAGCTATGAGTGGCATATCATCTGAAATGATCCCAATATTTAAAGGAAAACTTCAGCCAGTTCACCCACACTAAACCCAATATATTGGGGGATAGTGTGGGTAAACTGGAGTCCAACGAGGGGTCACTTACTTTAGTGTGTGCCCTGGCCAATGAGTTCTCCCCAGCTAAAGTAATTTTTGTCCTCTCTGTAGTAGCGCTTTGAAGGCGGTACCCGGGCGTCCATATTTCTTTGGGTCCCAAAGGAAGGGGCCTAAGCCAGCCCCCGTGGTTTGCATATTCAATTTCTTCACATGCCCCCGGCATGAGAGCTGCGTAAAATCTTCAAGCGAATGTGCCCTGCAGACAGAGCGCTGCACTCCGAGGGCATGGGAAGAAAATGAATATGCAAACCATGGGGCGGGCATGTTGTAGCATAGAAGGCAAAAAAATTTTTTTTTTTTAAATATGTAATAAAAGTTCATTAACCCCTTCCCTGTTAAAAGTTTAAATCACCCCCTTTTCCCATTTTTTTAAAAATAAAATAAAGAATAAAAATCATATGTGGTACTGCTGTGTGCTTATATGTCCCAACTATTAAAATATAAGGTTAGCTGGGGGGCGTGGCCTGGATGCGCATGGCGGAGGATGCTTGATTTGTGAGCTCAGTCTGACTCCGGTATACTAGCGGCACACACCGGCTATAATTTACCCTAATCGCTTCCACCTATACCGCTGGCTGTCCTGGATTGTGGCATGGCTCACACGAAAAAAGGGGAAGACAAGCACGATAAAACTGATCCAGTTCTTCCCTGCTGCGGACTCACAAGATGGGGCCGGCGGCCTGCCCGCTGCTGGTGCGACCATCACCCCTGCTCACAGGAGCTCCCCAGTCTCCAGAGCAGCACCCTCTCCAAGCGGAGCCTCCTCTCCGAACTCCGATGGCTCAGCACCTACGAGCTCACCGCTGCACTACCCACCGGCCTCTCCGGGGGAATCACTTACCTCAGCTTCCCAGCGGTCCGCTGCGACTACTGGTTCCTCACCTCGAAACCCGTCTCCAGCGCTCACGGAAGCGGCCTTGCTTGCTGTAGTGGCGGATCTTACATCCACCATTAGGAGCGAAATCAGAGCAGCGGTGTCCAGCATCCAGCAGGAGCTTCTCTCCCTTGGGTCCCACACCTTGCATGTGGAGAACAAAATTGGAGAACTTACCTCCACTCACAACACTATAGTGGACAGTGCTACCGCTCTAGAGGAAGAAGTAGTGGCCCTCCGCTCCAAGATAGCCGACATGGAGGACTGTTCCTGGAGGAACAACCTCTGAATCAGTGGCATTCCAGAGGAAATAAAGACGGAGGACCTTGCTGGGTTAGTGAATGACTATTTTGCTGCCTTGCTTCCCCCGGGTTCCTCGCAGGATCTTCTGCTTGATCGGGTGCTTCATCTTCCTAAGCCGAAGTCGGTCCTTGCTGCATCGCCTAGAGATGTCATCTTGAGGGTGCATTTCTACTACGTGAAGGAAAAGATGTCCTTGGCTGATCGCCATCCGGACGATTCTCAAGTCTATCCATATTTGCAGACTTGTCTGCTGCTACTCTCTCCCGCCATCGGGAGTTTGCCAAAGGTACTGCTATCTTGTGGGCTCAAGGCATCCCTTACAAGTGGGGATTCCCAACGAAAGTGGTAGTCTCATATGAGGGTTCCAAGCATGTTGCTTCCTCTCCGGAGGGCTTACTAGATCTATGCCATGCCTGGCATCTCCCTTCTCCCTCCTCGGAGGAGCCGGAGGCCTCTGTCTGGAAAGCGGTCTGCCGATGTGGCCCTCTCCAGGGGTTACTGGCTGCTTTATACCTATTTCTTTGTATTCTTGATGTTCTGCATCACAGTGATGCCTTATCTGGATTTATTTTCTTTTTGTTCTTTCTCTTTTTTAGTACACCTGATGTCCCACTTTTCATTGTACAACTGAGTCATATGCTATGTCGTACCTATTGTGTTTTTGCTAGCCACTGTTCTCCCGCTACTGTTCTCCCAAATTGCCTCACTGAATGTTAGGGGTCTAAATTCCCCTTACAAGAGATCTCTTGTATGGGCTGAAGCTAAACGTTTGGGAGCGGATATTTTGTGTTTGCAGGAGACGCACCTGTTGGAACTAGACTCCACCAGGCTGCATCATAAAGCTTTCCTTCAAATTTTTTTGTACACGCTTCTCATAAGAAACGGGGGGGTTGCCCTCGCTATGAAAAATACTATTGTAGTCTCAGATGCGGTGGTGGAGGCGGACAGTCGTGGCAGATATGTTATTGTACATTGCTTGCTCAATACAGTTGCATATACCTTAGTAGTAGTGTATGCCCCGAATAGAAAACTACATGCCTTTATTAAACATGTATAAGGTGGCGAGCTCCGGTGCTGCTCCTCGTCTTCTTGTGGTGGACGATTTTAATGCTACATTGTGGCCGTCTATGGACTCTACCCCCTTGACTTGTTGCACTGAACCTACTCCTATTTTTCACACAATCTCCCGTAAAGAATTGTTCGATGTCTGGAGAATTCACCATCCTAGTAGCTGCGATTTCACATATTTTTCACATCCCTATTCCGTATATACCCACATACATTTATTTTTTTCAAGTTAACAAAATTCTCCTCCGCTCTGTTTCAAACCCTCAAATTCACTTGGTCAGACCATACACCTATCACCCTTAACGACAATGAACGTAAATGTACGTTATGGTGACGTGGTACTTAGCGCACCATGACGTACATTTACGTGCCGCCATGATCGCGAGCACCGGAGCGGTGCTCGCGTCATACCTGGCAGTTCCCTGCTGCTATCAGCAGCCAGGGACCTGCCGGTAATAGCGGACATCCGCGATCGCGCTGATGTCCGCTATTAACCCCTCAGATGCCATGATCATGGCATCTGCAGAAGTGCGATACTTTGAATGGATGATCGGATCGCCCGCAGCACTGCCGCGGGGATCCGATCATCCAGCATGGCGGCCGGAGGTCCCCTCACCTGGCTCCGGCCGTCTCCCGGGGTCTTCTGCTCTGGTCTAAGATCAAGCAGACCAGAGCAGAAGATCACTGATAACACTGAGCAGTGCTATGTCCTATACAGAGCACTGAAGAGTACTACCAATCAAGTGATTGCTATGAATAGTCCCCTATGGGGACATAAAAAGTGTAAAAAAAATGTGAAAAATCCCCTCCCCGAATAAAAAAGTAAAACGTCAGTTTTTCCCATTTTACCCCAAAAAAGCGTAAAAAAATTATTAATACACATATTTGGTATCACCGCGTGTGTAAAAGTCTGAACTATTAAAATATATTGTTAATTATCCCGTATGGTGAACGGCGTAAACGTAAAGTCCAAAATTGCTGCTTTTGTCACATTTTATTCCCAAAAAATTTTATAAAAATTAATAAACTAAAAACTAAGCAAAAGTGGTACTGATAAAAACTACAGATCATGGCACAAAAAATGAGCCCTTATATCGCCCCATATACGGAAAAATTAGAAAGTTATAGGTGGTCAAAATAGGGCAATTTCAAACATACTAATTTTGGTAAAATGGTTTGAGATTTTTTTTAAGCGGTACAGTTATAGAAAAGCATATAACATGGGTATCATTTTAATTGTATTAACCCACAGAATAAAGAAAACATATAATTTTTACCAGAAAGTGTACAGCGTGAAAACAAAACCTTCCAAAATTTACTAAATTGCGGTTTTCTTTTCAATTTTCCCACATAAATAATATTTGTTTGGTTGCGCCGTACATTATATGGTAAAATAAGTGATGTAATTACAAAGTACAATTGGTAACGCAAAAAACAAGCCCTCATATGGGTCTGTGGATGGAAATATAAGAGTTATGATATTTTGAAGGCCAATGGATCTGGTCCTTAAGGCCAAAATAGGCCTGGCCCTTAAGGGGTTAAGGTAGAGGAGAACTGCTTCTCACCGAGGAAGTCATTGTGGCGTGCTAGTTCGTATGTTCTCTAGCACCCGACAAAGTTCCCAAAATTGCAAGAGGCTATTACATCCTTTTTTGACTGCAATGCGGGGTCGGTAGGGAATGTGTGCACATAGTCGTGCGCATTCAAAGCCACCATCAGAGGCACAATTTTTAGTCAATCTGCCCACCACGGAAGACAAGTGAGAGAAAAAAAGGCTCGCCTTACAATTGGAGCTCGTTGACCTGCATAGACACAATAAAGTAGCCTTCTATCCTGATCTCCTGATTTCCACAATATCTGATGCTTTACATGCTTTGGATCTCTTTAAATTTGATCTTGCACTTAGATGTCTTTGGTTGAACACATATTGGCTTGCGAATAAACCAGGGAAGGCATTGGCTAGGCAAGTTAAAGTGCAGAAGGCTCGCAGTCGCATAGCCGATATCTCTTTACCTGATGGCTTTAAGGCATTCGATCCACAGTGCATAGCCAACGCCATTATGTTTCTCTCTATAACCTCTCTTCATCTGCCTCCCCTAGTGCCTACTTCTAGCTCCATTTCTGACTTTCTGAACTCTTTTTCGCTACCAACTTTTACTCCTGCTGCCTGTGACTCTCTTTCTCTCCCTTTTTCTTCCCTATAGTTGGTCAATGCGATTGGGGGGTTAAAAAATGCTAAATTGGACCCTGATGGCCTAGTTAATGACTTCTTCAAATTACACGCGCCCTTGGTTGTTCCCCACCTTACTGCCCTTTTTAATCACATAGCTAGCACTGCCCCAGCTGAAATGTTAGTACACCGCCCATGGCAACCTGGTACACCGCCCATGGCAACCCCCAATTTTCACCCAATTTCCCTGTTGAACACAGATATCAAGCTATACTCCAAATTATGGGCTAACCGCATTGCTGAGATTCTCCCTTCCCTGCTACACGGTAATCAGGTGGGGTTTGTCAAGGGCCGTCAGTCCGCTGATGGAACACGGCGAATCCTGAATGTCCTCGCAGCAGCTCACCGAAGTCAAACGCCTTCTCTGCTCCTTTCACTGGATGCGGAGAAGGTGTTCGACCGGGTGCATTGGGGTTTTTTGAGAGCTGTCCTGGCTAAGTTTGGTTTCCCCCTCCCATCATACTGGCTCTGATGTCCTTGTTCACTTCTCCCTCGGCAAAAGTCTTCACCTCCAGAGCATTATCCTCACCCTTTTAAATATCGGAACATGTCAGAGGTGTCCCCTCTCCCCCCTTCTATTTACTCTAATCATGGAACCCTTTGCTGAAAAAGTCAGAAGCGACCCTTCAATAATGGGGATTAAAGTTGGTGGAATTGAACACTAAATTAGCCTCTTCGCTGATGATGTCCTGATCGCATTGACTCACCCTCTTGTTTCCCTACCTCATGTACTTTCCCTCATTGACCTCTTTAGTGCTGCCAGTCTTTATAAACTCAACATCTCCCAAGTCCACTATCCTTCCCCTACAATTAGAGCCTGCTGACATTCAATCCCTCTTGGGCCATTATCCCTTCCAATGGGCTTCCGCTGGTATCACATATCTAGGTATCTTCCTTACTCCCTCTCCTTCTGCTCTTGTCCCTTCCAATCTTTCTAAACTACTCACCCAGCTTTCCAGAGACATCACATGATACTCCCATATCCCTCTCTCCTGGTCCGTTCGCATAGCTGTAGTGAAAATGTTCCTCCTGCCTAGTATACTTTACCTGTTCCGTAACTTATAATAAAAATATTTTGAATGAAGTTTATGCCGAGGTTTCTGCGTTACAAGTAACCCCATGTGTAAAAAGTGAATACAATAAAAGTAAAAGGGTTGCAGACCTCAAGGTATATACTTACTATATGTGGAATGGATCACTGGGTTTTTAATAAAAGCATATAGTGGTTAAAATGGGATATATGTGTAATGGAATAAAATGTGCAGACTAGTTGTATAGATAACCAAAAAAATGGTTACATAAATGGTCTCAGCAGGGCCCTTGCTAGAGACCAGTATTTAAAAACTAAATAGTATTTAAAAAATGATGTAAGATAAAATAAAATAATAGTTTATAGCAGCCACCTCTGTATAACTTGGATTATATTTGGTCAAATCCAGCCGTTTCTGTTATCTGATTTGTATTATCGGCAGTCTTAGAATAACAGTAGCAATTAGAATAACAGTAGCAATAGGTGTTGTAATCCAGGAAATATTGTAACAAGTATGGATCCAGACATTCATAAAAATTCATATTTTACACATTTTTATTCTATTTATAACACCCCCCTATCACATCCAAACAATCTTACACAATATCCAAAGAAAACTCAGTACATATAGGTCACATATCACTTTATTATACATCAATCACCCATTCATTATAATCAGACCAGTTGTAAATAGATGAACTTGTATTATCCCTTCCATTTAATCCATTTCATGTTTTAAAACAAGCCAGCAATCTAGTCCACGGCTTACAGCAAACTCCCGCCAAATTCAAAGTACACAGACTATATAAATGTCCACAGAACATGGGGTACATCAGCTATTGAAAAAGGGGTCTTCCCGAAATGCGTCTAGCCCTGTACTTACTTCACACAGACCACCTCTGGAACTATTACCCACTACCAACATTGGCAACAGCTGGAACCCCCCCCCCCCCATTGCCGGGACCACTGTTCAGGACGTGCGCACACTGCTGCGCATACAAGCATCACCTGCATCCACTCACCAACCTGCCTGTTTGCTGTGATTCCATATGTAAGACCGAGCAATCATCTGTGCCCCACCGGAGGAGGTTCGGGACACACCGCGCAGACACATCTATTGTGCCGGCTGCACACCAGCACACCAGGGGCTACCATCTCGACCCAAACAGAGCGGTGAGTGGTGCAGTAGCACCAATAATCATTACTTGCTACAGTATCTCTGGATCCATACTTGTTACAATATTTCCTGGATTACACCTATTGCTACTGTTATTCTAATTGCTACTGTTCTTCTAAGACTGACGATAATACAAATCAGATAACAGAAACGGCTGGATTTGACCAAATATAATCCAAGTTATACAGAGGTGGCTGCTATAAACTATTATTTTATTTTATCTTACATCATTGAAGCAAAAAGCAAAGGTGCCAGCTCACTCCTGTAAGCGCGCGGATTGGATTTGGACTAATCCAGGTAAGTAGTGAGCAGAGAAAGGAATATCCAGCGCAGACTCTTTGTGCAAAGGAACTTCTTTTATTGGCTAAAATGCATGTTGCTATAGGATACAGCAGGGATTCATGCGGTGTGACGCGTTTCAGCCCGTTGGGCCTTAGTCATACACATAAAACAATTTTGTGTGAGTCTGCTTATATATGCTAGGTGGAAGTGACGACACAACAGGTGACGCCTCTACCACACCTGCACATGTAATTGACATCACCGTACAGTGTTAAATATATATACTACAAAATAAAACATAGTACATTGGCGATGCCTTAACTCAACTTGGATACTCAGGATTTGTCGTATAAAGAGCTTATATATAGATACCAAAAACTTTCATAATCATGAGTAATCACACAGAGAGAAAAAATATATATATAATAAAAACAGACACATTAATATCCATAAAATTAAAATAGACGACTTGACACCATACTGCATTATTAGTGGAAGTCCGTTCAAAATTATATTTCTTTACATATATACTTTATCTTATGCAAACCGACGTACTTCCATTCTATATGCAATAATATGGTTTCTAAGTTTAGTAAAAATAACTTTCCTCCATTTTTTATCGCAGACTTTTGCTTTATACCACAGCGATTATTCATGTTCATCAACAATAACCTGTTACACCTCAAGTATTTTGTTTGAGATTACCCAAGTCAAAAAATATCAAAGTCACATGTTCTCCCATCTAATTTTATGGATATTAATGTGTCTGTTTTTATTATATATATATTTTTTCTCTCTGTGTGATTACTCATGATTATGAAAGTTTTTGGTATCTATATATAAGCTCTTTATACGACAAATCCTGAGTATCCAAGTTGAGTTAAGGCATCGCCAATGTACTATGTTTTATTTTGTAGTATATATATTTAACACTGTACGGTGATGTCAATTACATGTGCAGGTGTGGTAGAGGCGTCACCTGTTGTGTCGTCACTTCCACCTAGCATATATAAGCAGACTCACACAAAATTGTTTTATGTGTATGACTAAGGCCCAACGGGCTGAAACGCGTCACACCGCATGAATCCCTGCTGTATCCTATAGCAACATGCATTTTAGCCAATAAAAGAAGTTCCTTTGCACAAAGAGTCTGCGCTGGATATTCCTTTCTCTGCTCACATCTTACATCATTGTTTCAATACTATTTTGTTTTTAAATACTGGTCTCTAGCAAGGGCCCTGCTGAGACCATTTATGTAACTAATTAATCAATAAAAATTGTTTTATCTATACAACTAGTCTGCACATTCTATTCCATTACACATATATCCCATTTTAACCACTATATACTTTTATTAAAAACCCAGTGATCCATTCCAGATATAATAAGTATATACCTTGAGGTCTGCATCCCTTTTTCTTTTACTGTTCCGTAACTTATCGGTGAAGTTTCCGCTGGTGTCAATTAGACGTCTTCAGTTACATCTCATGCGATTTATTTGGCAGGGGCGGCGGGCAAGAGTATCGGCCACATTGCTTTACCTTCCTGCCAAATTGGGGGGCCTGGGTTGTCCTGATTTACTTAATTACTACGGAGCAGCCCACCTGGTTGGTCTTCACCAATGGTTGAAGTCTGAATCAGATGCTAGATGGATTGCTATGGAGGCGGCCATAGTCCCTTCCTTGCGTTTATTACTGTGGAAAATGGCAATCGCCAAATCTCCTATTCCAACCTTCAGCCCATTTATCTCTGCTAGTCTTGATATGTGGCTCTTCGCCTTATCTTCCCATCTCCTCTCCCTTACTTCCTTCTCTTCCACTCCTCTTTCCGTCCTTTCTGATTGGTCTGAGAGGGGTATCGGGTGCCTGGGGGATATTTGCAATCAGGGGACTCTCTTACCTTATGATGACATTAGGGCTCAATTCTTGATATCTGCACGAGATTTCTATAAATATCTCCAGTTACGCCATCTTTTATCTTATCACACCTGGCTTGACAATGAGGGGGACATGCTATACACATCACATTTCAACAGACATACAGGTACAAAAGGAGGGATTTCAGTAGCGAATCGTTTCCTTTACAATCATCCTGGGAAAAGGACTTGGGTACCTCTATTAGCGAAGATCAGTGGTCCTCTGTCTATGCCCTACCTTTTCAGCTGTCTAAATGTTCTAACCATGTGGAGTCTTCACGTAAGATATGGTATAGATGGTATTATACCTCTGACCGTTTGGCTCACATGTACCCTACTTCCGACCCAAAGTTTTGGAGGTGTGGCCCTCAATTGGGGACCTTTTTTCATGTCTGGTGGACTTGTCATTGCTCCATTCTGGAACTCTGTTTATGAAATGCTTTCGCAAACTTTTCAATTCCCCGTACACCAAAATCCAGGCATGGCATTGATCTCCCTCCATCTTCAAGATCTTCCTGAGGATTCTCGCACCATTGCCTTTGACGTGTTCACCACCGCACGTACCATCATTGCCACCTTGTGGAAATCTACAGAGATCCCCGATATCTCTCACTTGGTGGCGAAAGTGGACTTCTCATGTTCTATGGAAAGGCTGGTGGCAGCCCGTACAGGGATAGAACTGCAGTTTCTTCAACGTTGGGACAAATGGCTGCACTCTGGATTTAGCAACTCCACCTGATCTCATTGTTTCTTATTCCAAGGGACATGACACGTCTATTTCTGTCTTTAAGATTTCATTATTGAGATGTTCGTAGTTGATACCTAAATACCAACATTGCCAGAGTTTTTATATGTCCAATCGACATATGCACACTTCTACCGGGTGTACTATTGTTTTTATTTTTAGTCTCTTCCCTAACTCCCTTCTTGCTCCCTTCCTCCTCCCTCCCCCCCTCCTGATTCCCACCTTCCAAATTTCCCTCATTCCTTGTTTGCCTTATAATATGTATTGTTGTTCTGTTATTTTGGGCATTGCTATGACTATTTGTATGTGTTATCCTTTTTTTTTTTTTTTTTTTTATACTCCAATAAAAAGAAATTTGGATAAAAAAATATAAGGTCTGCTAAACCGCACGGGCAATGGCGTACTCATAAAAAAATACCAAACCAATAGAAAAGCCCCATCAAAACAAAAAATGGTACCGATAAAAACTACAGGCGCAAAAAAATGAGCCCTCGTACTGCCCTGTATACGGAAAAATAAAGTTATAGGGGTCAGAAGTTGCCAATTTTAAACATACTAATTTGGTGCATGTAGTTTATAATTTAAGTATTAAAATAAAACATATAAATTGGGTATCCTTGTAACCATATAGACCTACAGAATAAAGATAAGGTGTCATTTTTATTGAAAAGAGCACTGCGTAGAAACGGGAGCCCCCCAGAATTTACAAAATTTTCGTTTCACTCTACAAATAAATTTTTTTGGGGGTTTTGTGCCGGGTTATATTATAAAATAAGTTGGCATTACAAAGTACAATTGGTGACGCAAAATAAAAGCCCTTATATGGGTCTGTAGATGCAAAATTGAAAGTGTTATGATTTTTAGAAGGGAAGGAGGAAAAAGCAAAAATTAGCTGAGTCCTTAACCCCTTAAGGACTCAGCGTTTTTCAGCTTTTGCATTTTCGTTTTTTCCTCCTTACCTTTTAAAAATCATAACCCTTTAAATTTTCCACCAAAAAATCCATATGATGGCTAATTTTTTGCGCCACCAATTCTACTTTGCATTTTACCCAAAAATCCATGGCAAAACGAAAACATTGTGCGACAAAATTGAAAGAAAAAAGCAATTTTGTAACTTTTGCGTTTCTACACAGTGCATTTTTCGGTAAAATCTTTATTCTGTAGGTCCATACGGTTAAAATGATACCCTACTTATATAGGTTTGATTTTGTTGTACTTCTGGAAAAAATCCTAGCTACATGCAGTAAAATTTATAAGTCTAAAAATGTCCTATTTTGACCCCTATAACTTTTTTATTTTTCCGCATATGGGGCGGTTTGAGAGCTCATGTTTTGCGCCATGATCTGAAGTTTATATCTGTACCATTTTTGTTTGGATCAGACTTTTTGATAGCTTTTTATTCATTTTTTTTATGGTATAAAAAGTGACCAAAAATACGCTATTTTGGACTTTGGAATTTTTTTTTACGTGTGCGCCATTGACCGTGCGGTTTAATTAACAATATATTTTTATAGTTCGGACATTTACGCACGCAGCAATACCACATATGTTTATTTTTATTTACATTGTTTTTTTTTTATGGGAAAATGGGGGTGATTCAAACTTTTATTAGGGAAGGGGTTAAATGACTTTTTTTCACTTTTTTTTTTTGCAGTGTTATAGCTCCAATAGAGGGCACACTGATTTTTTACACTGATCACTGGCATGCATTAACATGCCATTGATCAGTGTTATCGGCGCTTGACTGCTCCTGCCTGGATCTCAGGCACGGAGCAGTCATTCGCCGATCGAGGATGGCAGGAAGGGATCCTCCCAGTGTCCTGTAAGCTGTTCAGGATGGCGCGATTTCATCGTAGCGGTCCCGAACAGCCCGACTGAGCTGCCGGGATACTTTCAGTTTAATTTCAAACGCAGCGGTCAACTGTGATCGCCGCATCTGAAGGGTTAATACAGGGCATCACCGCGATTGGTGATGTCCTGTATTAGCCGCGGGTACCGGTGACCCCGCGTTGTATCGCGGGAGTCGCGCAGGATGTAAATATATGTCCTGCGTCGTTAAGGTGAAAATAGGCTGAGTCCCTAAGGTGTTAAAAAAAAAAATACAATAAAAGGAAAAAGGTTGCAGACCTCAAGGTATATACTTACTGAATGTGGAATGGATCACTGGGTTTATAATAAATGTCTATAGTGGTTAAAATGTGTAATGGAATAAAATGTGCAGACTAGTTGTTTAGATAACAAAAAAATGTTTATTGATTAGTTAGATAAATGGTCTAAGCAGGGCCCTTGCTAGAGACCAGCAATAAAAAACAAATTAGTAATGAAAGAATGGTGTATAATAAAATAGTTTTTAGCAGACACCTCTGTATAACTTGGATTATATTTGGTCAAATCCAGCCGTTTCTGTTATTCTAAGACTGCCGATAATACAAATCAGATAACAGAAATGGCTGGATTTGACCAAATATAATCCAAGTTATACAGAGGTGGCTACTAAAAAATATTATTTTATTCTATATTTTATTATACATTGTTTCATTACTAATTTGTTTTTTATTACTGGTCTCTAGCAAGGGCCCCGCTTAGACCATTTATCTAACTAATCAATAAACATTTTTTGGTTATCTATACAACTAGTCTGCACATTCTATTCCATTGCACATTTTAACCACTATATACATTTATTATAAACCCAGTGATCATTTCCACATTCAGTAAGTATAAACCTTGAGGTCTGCAACCCTTTTCCTTTTATTGTATTCAGTTTTTACACGTGGGGTTACGTGTAACACAGAAACCTCGGCATACATTTCATTCAAAATATTAGTGTGAGCCCCAACTCCTCTTTTTATTATATTGTTAAAAAATTAAAAATAAATGTAAGTTTGATTTAGTTAAATGATATTTATGAGATACTTTTGTCTGTGTATCCTAAGGCAGATCTAGACAGATTCTTAAAGGGGTACATCGATGGAATTTTTTTTTTTTTTTTTTAAAGCAACAGGTTCCAGATAGTTAAATCTTTATTTTCAACAACATATTCCATCCATATACATAAAGACACATAGAATAATCCAAAATCTTTAACCCGTTACACTCCCCACCCCAACCACCCGCCCCATATGACCGACTCCCGGGAAGGACAACATTTTTTTTTTTTTTTTAATTTTACATAGGATATTTCAGAATTCATATTTGTTCATTTATTTCTCTCTATTCTCTTTTCCAACCGTACCAAGTCTTCCTTATCCTTAACTGTTGCTTCCCCCCCCCCCCTTTCCTCGCTAATATTTCATATTTCATAATTTTATCAACCACATTCTTCCAATGCCCACTATTTGGAACCTTTGAAGACAGCCAGACCCTCAAAATAAGCAACTTAGCACAAAAGAAAAGTTTTTTTCTGAAGAACCCCTTGTTCTCCACTCCCTTCTTGAATACCCAACAACACTTGTAAAGGAGTAAATTCAATTTCGAGCTGTATTCTAGTTTTAATTTCCCCTAATACTTCCTGCCAGAATTTGTTAATCTCAGGACATGACCAGATAATATGCACAAAGTCTGCTCCTTCTACCCTACATCTGGGACACTGATCATCTCTCCAGTGACCTATTTTCTTTAAACATACCGGTGTGTAATATACCCCATGCAAATTTTTTTATAGAAATAATCTAGAAGTGTTCTTTACTGAGACAGTAGCGACGTTTCTAAGCGCTGCCTTCCATTGTGAGTCTGTGATTAATCCCAGTGCCTTTTTAACCCCTTAAGGACATAAAGTTTTTCCGTTTTTGCACTTTCGTTTTTCCTCCTTACATTTAAAAAATCATAACCTTTTCAATTTTGCACCTAAAAATCCATATTGTGGCTTATTTTTTGCGCCACTAATTCTACTTTAATGACATCAGTAATTTTACCCAAAAATCTATGGTGAATGGGAAAAAAAATCATTGTGCGACAAAATGGAAGAAAAAACGCCATTTTGTAAACCTTATCTTTATTCTGTAGGTCCATACAATTAAAATGATACCCTACTTATAAAGGTTTGATTTTGTATTACTTCTGAAAAAAATCATAACTGCATGCAGGAAAATTTACAAGTTTTTTGTTTTGATCTGACTTTTTGATCGCTTTTTATAAATTTTTTTTATGGTATAAAAAGTGACCCATTGCGTGTGCACCATTGACCATGCGGTTTAACTAACAATATATTTTTATAGTTCGGACATTTACGCATGCGACGATACCACATATGTTTATTTTTATTTACACAGTTTTTTTTTTTTAAAAGGAAAAGGGGGGGGGGGGTGATTCAAACTTTTATTAGGGGTTAAATCATCTTTATTAACTTTTTTTTTCACTTTTTTTTGCAATGTTATAGCCCCCATAGGGGACTATAACATGTAGTACATTGATTCAATACACTGATCAGTGCCTTTGCATTGTAATGCATTGATCTGTGTTATCGGCGGTTGATTGCTCAAGCCTGGATTTCAGGCTACGAGCAATCAATCGCCGATCGGATGCACAGGAGGAAGGTAAGGCACCCCTCTGCTGCGTCCTAGCTGATTGGGACATGGCGATTTTACCGCGATGGTCCCAATCAGCCCAACTGAGCAGTCAGGAAGCTTTCACTTTATACCCGGCCGACTTTGATCGCCGCGCCAAAAGAGTTGATGTCGGACATCTGTCGGAACTGTGATTCTTATAGCTGGGACTGTGCGGTTATGATGCGAGCTCAGCTCCTGAGCTTGCTTCATAACCCTCCTGTGTCGCAGTGCCATATAAACCTGGCATTTTGCAACAAGGGGTAACATTTATTTTTTAAATTTTTGGTGACTTCACATCGTAATTCTTTGTATAATCTAACCATAGTTTTCTTATCTGAAACTTCCAGTGTTCTTAATTCATCAAATATAGTGTGGTGTTTAATTGTGAACAAAATGACCTCTTTAGTGCATCTATATGCACTTTGTATCTGAAAAAAAAATCTAAATCTACTTCCGTAACCCAACCAAAGGATAAATTGGCCAGCACTATTGATTCAAACTATTGTAAAAACCTGGCTTGCAGGTGCAGGCTGCTGGGCTAAATATACAGCAACAGTAACCCAAATTCCTCCTGAAACTCTCTAAAGGATTTCAAGCCGTTCACCCCAATAATGAGTTGCAATTCACTAATCCCTCTGCTTCCCAGAACCTTGGATCAGGAACCATCAGGAATTCACTCAGCCTTGGATTGTGCCAAATGGGTGTGAATTTCGTACCCCCCTGTTATCTTACAGATTTTTCTTCTTAAATAATTCCACCCCTTAGTCAACATATGAGCATAGGCTGTGCTTTAAGTGGCCCAAAAGAAGTGCCGGTACTGTACTTTCAGTTCGAGGCACACCGCGGGGAAAAAAATTTCACCGGGCACCCCGAAGTTGACGAGCAAAAAAAAAAAAGGATTACGCAATGCACAATGGGGGAGATTTATCAAAATCTGTCTGGAGGAAAAGTTGCTGAGTTGCTCACAGCAACCAATCAGATCGCGTCTTTCATTTTTCAGAGGCCTTGTTAAAGATGAAATGGACAGAGGTGTCAGTAGAAAGCATTGTGGACAAGACAAAAAGAAATTAAAAAATAAAAATTTCCTCTGTAGCATACAGCTGCTATTAAGTACTGAAAGGATTAAGAGTTTTAAATAGAAGTAATTTACAAATCTATTTAACTTTCTGGCAAGTGGGCAACTTTTCCTCTGGACAGGTTTTGATAAATCTCCTCCAATATCTATTTATCTGTGGGTATGTAGTTTACAGTGCTGCTTTATACAGCAACTCACGAATGACATCTTCTAAAATCAGTGTCGCTCCCTTCTCTTCTCCATCTGGTCTGGGCCATCATGACTGTTTCTTCCAGCCACAATTCTTCACTGTTAAACCTGTAAAACACCTATTAGGCTCCACACTTTATCAGCATCAGCCTCCAGATTCCCCATTTACAAGAGGAGAGGAATACAGGGGCGTATAGGTGTAAAGGGGGTAACAGAGGGGGTGTAGAAAAGTGTACATGGGTGACAGGTGTGTAGAGGAGTGTACATGGGAGTGTACATGGGTGGTAGAGGGGTGTACATGGGTGGCAGAAGGGTGTACATGGGTGACAGAGGGGTATAGAGGGGTTTACATGGGTGATAGAGGGGTGTAGAAGAGTGTACATGGGTGATAGGGGGCATAGGGGGGTGTACATGGGTGACAGAGGGATGTACATGGGTGACAGAGGGGTGTACCTAGGTGACAGAGGTGTAGAAAAGTGTACATGGGTGACAGGGGGCATAGGGGGTGTACATGGGTGACGGGTGTACATGGGTGATAGGGGGGTGTAGAACAGTGTAGATGGGAGACAGGAGTGGACAGGAGTGACAAGGTGGGGACAGGGGTGACAAAGGGGTGAACATGGGTGACAAGGATGTGATCAGAGGGGTGGACAATGGGGGTGTACATTGGTGACAGAGGGGTATAGAGGAGTGTACATGGGTGACAGGGCATATGGGGTGTACATGGGTGACAGAGGGGTGTAGAGGGCTGTACATGGGTGACAGAGGAGTGTAGAGGGTGTACATGGGTGGCAGAAGGGTGTACATGGGTGACAGAGGGGTATAGAGGAGTGTACATGGGTGACAGGGCATATGGGGTGTACATGGGTGACAGAGGGGTGTAGAGGGCTGTACATGGGTGGCAGGAGTGTAGAGGGGTGTACATGGGTGGCAGAAGGGTGTACATGGGTGACAGAGGGGTATAGAGGAGTGTACATGGGTGATAGAGGGGTGTAGAAGAGTGTACATGGGTGATAGAGGGGTGTACATGGGTGACAGAGGTGTAGAAAAGTGTACATTGGGTGACAGGGGGCATAGGGGGGTGTACATGGGTGACAGAGGAGTGTACATGGGTGACAAAGGGGTATAGAAGAGTGTAGATGGGTGACAGGAGTGACAAAGGGACAGAGGGGTGAACATGGGTGACAAGGATGCGATCAGAGGGGTGGACAATGGGGGATGAACAGGGATGACAGAGGGGTGGATAGGGGGATGGCCAAGGTGGACATGGATGACAGGAGGGTGGACAAGCGGTTATAAGAGGGGTGAACAGGAGTGACAAAGGGGTGAATAGGGGGGTGGACATGGGTGACAGGTGTAGACTGGGGGGTGGTCAGAGGGGTGGACATGTGTGACAGGGGAATGGACGGGGGTGACAGGGGTGAATACGGGGGTGGACATGGGTGACAGGTGTAGACTGGGGGATGGTCAGAGGGGTAAACAGGGGGGGGTGAACATGTGTGACAGGGGAATGGACAGGGGTGACAAAGGGGTGGCCAAGTTGGACATGGATGACAGGAGGGTGGACAAGCGTGACGGGGTGAATAGGGGGGTGGACATGGGTGACGGGGTAGACTGGGGGGTAGATATGTGTGACTGGGTAGACTGGGGGGGCAGACTGGGGGAGTGAACATGGGTGACAGGGATGACAGGAGTGGGGGATGGACAGGGTTGAGAAGGGGTAACAGAGGGGTGGACATGGATGACAGCAGTGAAGGGGGTGGACAGGGTTAAGAAGGGGTAACAGAGGGGTGGAAAGGGTAGATAACTTAAGTAAGCCATTTATCTTCACTACACCGGCACAGGAATCCGGCGGAGCTTCCACTTTCCTCCCCTCTCTGGCAGAGCACCAAGCCAGGGCTCCGGCAGGGCACTCATTGTGCCGCTGGGGGGAGGGGGACGAATCACTACAATGGCACAGGTGACAGGGCCGCAGGGAGGAGGGGGAGGGAGACGATGGGAGATGTAGGGGGACGCTGTGTGCGCAGGCACAGCAAAGTGCACAGATACTTCCCTTCCCCCCCCCTGCGCACCGTGAGTCTCAGGCCTGCAGGCCGGGCGGGAAATGAAAAAATAAATAAATAAATTGATGGCAAAATCCCGCGGCACCCCGGGCAGTGCTGAACGCGCAGCCAAAGGATTAAAACAGTGCAAATTAGCGTTCAGGTACACGGAGAGGTGCTGGTACTGTCAAGAGGCATTTTTGGAAGTGGTGGTACTGAGTACCGTCGTGTTCTGGCCCACTTAAAGCACTGAGCCTAGGAAAGGGAGGATGAAAAAGCATCCAATTCCAGTAATATTACTAGGTCGCCCTCTATATCTCTATCTAATTTGATTTTCCTGCCAATTCCCATTTCCTATGTTTAAGGGCAGATTATATTCGGGCCAGAAAATGTAACCGAAAGGATAGTAAGGCACATCCCCCTACTTCATTCGGGGCTACCAATTCTAAATATTTTAATCTTGCTCTTTTCCTTCCCCACAAGAATGTATTCATTAGCTTATCAACTCGAGTGAACCATTTTATCAGTTATCCAAATGGGGGATCGCCATCCGATCGGCCATATTCAGCAGCAACCTATTCCAGAGTAATATATTACCTACAAGCCCAACACGGCTAATAATTAATAAACAAAACCTACAAAATTAGCCCAAAGATATAATCAAAGTTTCATCTTTATTAATATATACAAAACAGGTAGAAAAAACACCCATAAAATGACCCACCCTTAAAAAAACCCCAACACAAAGCTAAGCAGGATATCACTGGGATATCTACAGAAATAACGGTATTACCAATATATAGTCTTATAGTATAAGTATAGTCAGCACATCGGAGAACAATATCTCAAATAAAAAACTGTACCTAATTGTGACATGCTGACGGCTTCCCAGTGATGATCCTGAAACCTCGACACGTGTTTCGGATGATTCCTTTCTCAAGAGGCGCCCACCTATTCCAGAGATCCAGTTTTTTCCCAAATTTATTCAACAAAGGTTTTAGGTTCTCTTTAGCATAATCTAAAGGGTCAAGCGTAACTTTAATTCCTAAATAATCAAGGGAGCCCGACTCGCCCACTACCTGCATTCCCACTTCAGACTTCTCTAACCTATGAACTATAGGGAGCACGTATGATTTCAACCAATTTAAATCCAAGCCCAATCTCCCTCCAAACTCCTGAAAAACTTGTTTCAGCCTAGGTACAGTCCTCATCGGATCCTGCACGTATAACAGCAAGTCGTCCGCATATAACGCAATCTTGTCCTCCTCCCCCCAATTCCCAAACCCCTCAACTCCTGCATATTTCTCAATATCGCAGCGAGCGGTTCAATATAGAGGGCAAATAGAAGGGAGGAGAGAGGACAGCCCTGTCGGGTGCCCCTTAAAAGCTCAAATGGCATTGTTAAGTCTCTACCCAATGACAGTCTAGTAGACGGGCAAGAATACAGCAGTTTAATCACACCCACATAGCATGGGCCAAACCCAAATTTACCTAACATAATCCAGAGGAACCTCTACTCCACCCTGTCAAATGCTTTTGTGGCGTCCAGTGATAGGATGGAGCGGAGGTCCCCACACCAGACTGTATATTAACAAAAGTCTGTTCAAGATTGACAAAAACCCCGTCTGGTCTGTATGGACCAGAAGGCCAACTACCCGCTTTAACTTGTTTGCCAAGACTTTCGCAAAAATCTTGGCATCTACATTCAACAAAGATATTCGCCTATAGTTTTCTACCTTGAGGGGATCTTTATTCTTTTTGAGAATAAGAACAGTTTGAGCTTCTAACATGGAGGGTGGCAGCTTACCCTTAAAGATAGATTCTCCAATTGTCTCCCACAATAGGCCCAAGGACCTCTCCCAATCTTTTGTATAGCTCAAATGGGAGCTCATCTGGTCCAGACACTGAACCTGAAGGGGAAGATCTTATAACTTCAACTATTTCTTCTAATGTATCCAAATGCTCTCTCTCTGACTCAGTAAGCTCGGGGAGAGCAATATGATCTAAGTATTCTTCAATTTGCATCTCTGATGCTTGCAACTCTGAGGTATATAGATTTGAGAAAAAGGAGACAACAGTTTGTTGTATCTGCTGGGGATCATTAATTACTTGTCCCCTTTGGTTCATAATACTATCTAATCCAGATCTCCCCCTTTGAGCTTTGATCACTGTTGCCAAAAGTGCTGAGGGCCTACCATTCTCAGCTAATTGTTTCTGCCCCAAGAAAAACAGCCGGTTCTGCGCCCTCTCTACCTGATACCTAGCAAGCTCATCTTGTGCATCATTAAGCCGAACAAAATTCTCCTCATTTTTTAAACTTTCATATACCTTCCTCTGTGATTCCACTTTTCCCAGTAGCAAGATTTCCCTTCCACTGAACCCCTTTTTCAGATACGATATATATTTAAACAAAACCCCCCATATGTAGGCTTTCAAAGTGTCCCAGACCACAATTGTACTTGCCGATCCTAAGTTTATCCTCCAAAATTGGGATATATCTACCGCCAGCCCCTCATCTCTCTCCATTATAGTTAACCAGTGAGGGTTTAACCTAAAACTCCTTCTACCTGTGGGCTTACTACCAGTCAAATCTACCTCCAGTACCTGCATAACATGATGGGATACTGATCGAGATGCGTTTTTAATATTCGTTACCAGTCTGCTACCTGTCAAGATAGTCATGCACATATCAATTCTCGAGGCAGATTTATTTGACTTTTTAGAACATGTATATCCCTCCTTTGGCCCAAATTGATCTATACATTTCCTATCCAATGCAAATGAAATTTTTCTATGAATAAACAGTGACACCCCCCCCCCCCCCCATGAATATGTAGAGTATGATGCATGTAGTTGAATACCGGCCCATTTCTTTGTCTGCAATCCACTGGAGTCTTTGGAGAAATGCATCTCAGTAAGCCCCACTATTGCCAGCAAATGTCTGGATATCTGTTGAAATACTGCAAATCTCTTAATCCTATCACCCAGACCTCTTACATTCCAAGAAAGAAATGTAATCATTTAATTAGTAAAAGAGAGAGAGAGAGAGAGAGAAAAAAAAAGGGTGCCCCCCCTGAGAGTCAGACGTCCTCCCCTCAACCCACCAACCCAAGCTGTCTTAGGCTGGGTTCACACTACGTTTTGTCCCATACGGGAGCGCATACGGCAGGGGGGAGCTAAAAGCTCGCGCTCCCGTATGTCACCGTATGCGCTCCCGTATGTCATTCACTTCAATGAGCCGACCGGAGTGAAACGTTCGGTCCGGTCGGCTCATTTTTGCGCCGTATGCGCTTTTACAACCGGACCTAAAACCGTGGTTGACCACAGTTTTAGGTCCGGTTGTAAAAGCGCATACGGCGCAAAAATGAGCCGACCGGACCGAACGTTTCACTCCGGTCGGCTCATTGAAGTGAATGACATACGGGAGCGCATACGGTCACATACGGGAGCGCGAGCTTTTAGCTCCCTCCTGCCGTATGCGCTCCCGTATGGGACAAAACGTAGTGTGAACCCAGCCTTAGACATAGAATATCTATCTCCAAGACTCTTGACCATCCTCCTATCCACTCCTCACCCCCCCAACTCCAAACCCACCTACCGCCCATCCCCCCCCCCCCCCCCCAATTACATAAATGAAGTTGAATACATACAAAAAGCTACTAGGTATATCCTAGAAAACGAATCAATTGTATCGGTTATTCTATTCTCTGTTGAGCTAACCACTGTGACACCGAGTCGCTACCATGAAAAAATTCTATCTTTTCTTTAAACACCACTAGAGATGAGCGAACTTACAGTAAATTTGATTCATCACAAACTTCTCTGCTCGGCAGTTGATGACTTTTCCTGCGTAAATTAGTTCAGCCTTCAGGTGCTCCGGTGGGCTGGAAAAGGTGGATACATTCCTAGAAAAGAGTCTCCTAGGACTGTATCCACCTTTTCCAGCCCACCGGAGCACCGGAAAGCTGAACTAATTTATGCAGGAAAAGTCATCAATCGAATTTACTGTAAGTTCGCTCATCTCTAAACACCACCCTAAGTTTAGTGGGAAACAAAAGTGAAAACTTAATATTCACTTCATGCAGTCTTTTCTTAACATTTTTAAATCCCACCCGTTTTAGCTGAGTGTCTCTTGAAAAATCCGGAAACAAAGGAGATTTTAGCACCGTTACAGTCAAGGTCAGGCATAGATCTTGCTTCTCTCATAATTGTGTTCCTATCAGATGACAGGAGCACTTTTATTAGGAAGGTACGAGGGGGGCCCCCCGGGGGGAGATTTTTCCCTGGAATCCGATGTGCCCTCTCGATGGCAAAAAGTGGCGATAGTCATAAATGATTAAACTTGTCCAGCAGCCATTTATGGATAAATCCCAAGGGGTGAGCCCCCTCAGTACCCTCAGGGAGACCTAAAAAACGGATATTTGATCTCCTTGATTGAGTCTATCAGCTTCTGCTTTAGGAAGGACATTTCCTGCTTTGTCTCCACCACCTCTTGTTTACGTTTGATCAAGTCCTGACTAATATCGGGGATAGCTTTCTCTGTTGCCCCACTCTGGCACGCAAAGTATTCATGTCCTCATGGATTAGCATAATATCCGTAGAAAGGGCCCCAACTTGTAATTTTAGCACCTTTAAACCTGCGTTACAGAGCTGTGTCTCCTTCAGTATCTGGGTCAAGATGTTTTTATTCCTCCTTCAGTCTTCAGCTTCAGCATATCTTCTCCAGTCCTCTGACTGATTACTCAGCAAAGCCCAAATCAGAAGAACAGGGGGTGGGGAGGAGAGGAAGAGAGGGGAAGGCCACATCAGTTAACCCCTTCCCCAGTCAATTCCCAGCTCCCCAGCTGTAATTCCTGGTCTGCAAAAGATTATGCACAGCATTCAGTCAAGGAGCCAGGAGGAGCAAGTGCTGCCTGTCAGCTCCACAGCTTCAACCATAGCTGACCATCTCCCAGGGCTACAGCGTTTCACCAACAGGGAGCTCCATACTTCTCAGGGCGCTCCCCTACCTGTCCCACATCCCCAGCCATCACGTCAGCATAGCTCCACAGAGCCCACAGGATTCTCCGGCAGCGTCCACCAACCTGCCCCCTTCATGTAAATCAGCTCCTCATCTCATCCCGGCCTCGCTAAGAGGTCCGGTAAGTCCAGGGGGGTCGGCACCAGAAGCCGGCATTCACCCGACATTCAGCCGGGGATGGAGGAAGGATGAGGGGGGGAGTAGGGGCCCGGAGGAGCTGGAGCAGTGCAGCTAACGGAGGCCTGTCTTCTCCAGGTTCGAGATAGTTAAACTGATTTGTAAATGACTTCTATTAAACTTATGAGCTACTGAATGTTCCAGAGTAAGTTGAGCTGTTTATCAGTCTGACCACAGTGCTGTCTGCTTACTACTCTGTCCGTGTCAGGAACTGTCCACAGTAGGAGCAAATCCCCATAGCAAACCTCTCCTTCTCTGGACAGTTCCTGTGGTGGCAGCAGAGAGCACTGTGGTCAGACTGGAAAGAACAACTCAACTCCCTCTGGAACATGCAGCAGCTCATAAGTGCTGGAAAGAAAAAGACGCAATTTACAAATCTGTTTAACTTTCTGGCACCAGTTGATTTGAATTTGAGTACCCCTTTAAAATATGACAGCCTAATTTATCTGTAACAGTATGCCTAAAATATACTTGCATTGAGGGAACATGGTTGTGATGTAACTAGGGGTGTGGCCAACCCCCACAGCACGAAAACAGCGTTCAGAACATTTACGGTAGTTCCGAACGCTGGCCAGAGGAGTATCACTTTAAAGCAGAACTGTGACCAAGAATATGCTTGTGAAGCTGCATGCACAGTGCACAGTTCTGCTGTAAAGTGGTACTCCTCTGGCCAGCGTTCAGAACTAAATGTTCTGAACGCTGTTTTCGTGCTGTGGGGTTCAGCCATGCCCCTAGTTACATCACAACCATGCTCCCTCAATGCAAGTCTATGGAGGGGGCGTTACTCACCTTTGCTGAGGAGCATATTGTGTGGACAGAGGAGACGTTGTCCAGAGTTCATTTTAGTGATGAAAGCAAGTTTAATTTATTTGGGTCTGATGGGAAACATTGTTAGTTGACAAACTGGAGAAAGACTGAACCAAAAGTGTGTAAAAGGTGGAGGAGAAAGTATCATTAGTTGGGGAATGTTTTCTGCAGCAGGAGTTCAGGAGTTGGACCTCTCATACAGCTACATGGCAGAGTGAATGCAAGTGTGTATCAGAACCTTTTTCAACAGCACATGGTTCCTTCCTTGTGTTCCTCACTCAATCAGCCAGCAATTTTCATGCAGGACAATGCTCCCTGTCACACAGCAAAACGGGTAAAGCAGTTCCTTGAAACTGAAAAGATTGAGCCAATGAAATGGCCAGCCCAGAGTCCTGATCTAAACCCAATAGAAAACCTCTGGAAAATCCTTGGTGACAAAGTTATGACCAAGAAACCCACAACAGTCACAGAACTGTGAAAAAGACTGGAAGAGTGGACCAAAATCACACCAGAGCAGTGTGAGAGACTAATGATGTCCTGTGGCATCAGATGTGCTGAAGTCATTCAAAGCAAAGGCCTGTACACTTTCTACCAGGGCCGGTTTTAGACTAAGTGTGGCCCTGGGCAAAAATGGGGCCCCAGATTGCGTGACCAAAGATCACTATGCTGCGCCCCCTGAAATGTGCTGCATCTCGGCTAATGCGAGTAAATGAGACTGTGCTGCAAACCACAAATGGCTGTGACTACAACATGAGAAACGTAATAATTCCATCCAGGATGAATTTGTGGCTGTGGTAATTTGGGGGTCACCACGTGACCCCATATATAGATCAGCTCAGCTCCCCCCTTTGCAAGAGCGAAGCGCACGGACAGCTGTGGAGCAACAGCAACTTGTAAGGACACGTAGAGAAATCCAGCACATAACGGCATCATAACATGTATGGTCACAGGAAACCACAGGGTCACAGGAAGCCATACATTTTATGATGCTGTTTTAAGGGTTTAATAAACCCCCCAAAGAGCAAGAACTGGTTTGTGCTGGATTTCTCTGTGTGACCACATTTACTTACATTAGCTGAGATTCAGCACAATTCAAGGAGAACAACATGGCGCTCTATGACTGCGCGACCCATTTTTGCCATACAGCCCTAACCTTATATTGTAACCTTGTTCTTTATACAGTAATAGTCACCGCACACAGATAAACAGTGATCTCAATGCTACCTATCAGTAATAGCACCCACATATACTATAAGGCTAAGTTCACAGACAGAATGTCCACATGGGGAATCTCCGTGCACATATTCCACAAACTGCAGGACACCGACATAATATGCCGGCACTAGGACTGCACAGGAATGCGCCGTCTCATAGACAGCCATGCATTCTGTGCGGGCACATAAAATGGAATTTCCGTGCCAGAAACATCTGTGGATCCACCGGTGACCCGACCCATTTTGTGCCTCCAGATGTTGCCACCCCCTTCCCCTGCCTCACCCATCCCTGGCCTGCTGAAAATGTTCAGAACATTGGGGCAGTGGACTACCCCTTTAAGTACGCAGCATAGTTCCCCCCATATTAAGTTGGCAGCACAGTCCCCCCCCCCCACATTAGTTTGGCAGTATAGTTCCCCCACATTAGTTTGGCAGTATATTCACCCCACATTAGGTTTGGCAGTATAGTCCCCCCCCCCCCCCAACATTAGGTTGGCAGTATAGTTCCCCCACATTAGCTTGGCAGTATATTCCCCACATTAAGTTGGCAGTATAGTTCCCCCACCTTAGGTTGGCAGTATAGTTCCCCCCACCTTAGGTTGGCAGTATAGTTCCCCCCCACCTTAGGTTGGCAGTATAGTTCCCCCACATTAGGCTGGCAGTATAGTTCCCCCCACATTAGGTTGGCAGTATAGTTCGCCCACCTTAGGTTGGCAGTATAGTTCCCCCAACTTAGGTTGGCAGTATAGTTCCCCCACCTTAGGTGGCAGTATAGTTCCCCCACCTTAGGTTGGCAGTATTGTTCCCCCACCTTAGGTTGGCAGTATATTCCCCCACAGACATACAGCCTACAACCATATACAGTGTATGGCTGGAGGCTGTATGTCTATGTATTGCCCTGCTTCAGTGGTCGGAGCACTGAAGATGACGTGTTGCTGGCAACTTACCATGCTGGCCAGCGGGCTTCCTCCTGCTTGAGGCTCCGCGCCTCCGTTCCTATGGGCACACGCACGGGATGTCATCTCCCAGTGGCCCCTGCTGGGGTGACACACTGTTACAAGCCCCCTTCACATGTAATAAGCATACTAATGGGGTGACACACTGTAATAAACCTCCTCCTCACGTAGTCTCCTTACTACTGGGATGGCACTGTAACAAACCTCCTTCTCATGTAATCTCCTTACTACTAGGGTGACACACTGTAACAAAACTCCTCCTCATGTAATCTCTTTACTACTGTGGTGACACACTTTAACAAATCCCCTCCTCATTTAATCTCCTTACTACTGGGGTGACACAATGTAACAAACCTCCTCCTCATGTAATCTCCTTACTACTGGGGGGACACACTGTAACAAAACTGCTCCCCATGTAATCTCCTTACTACTGTGGTGACACACGGTAACAAACCTTCTCATGTAATTGCCCTACTACTGGGGTGACACACTGTAACAAACCTCCTCCTCATGTAATCTCCTTACTACTGGGGAGACACACTGTAACAAACCTCCTCATGTAATATCCTTACTACTGGGGTGACCCACTGTAACAAACCTCCTCCTCATGTAATCTCCTTACTACTGGGGTGACACACTGTAACAAACCTCCTCATGTAATCTCCTTACTACTGGGGTTACACACTGTAACAAACCTCATACACACATCATACATACATCATAGATATACATCTAACACACATACACAGATCATACATAGACATAAATCTATCATGCACACATAATAAATATATATATACACACACACACACACACATCATACAAAATCTTACACATACACACATACAATACACATACATATATACAATAGCTTCTCCTTACCCCCAGGAGATGATTGCTGGAGATCGGGTTGGCTGAGGCTGTCTTGCTTCTGCGCCAGGGTCAGGACAGCAGGGGCTCCCAGCAGCCCCTGGCCTCCTCAGCCCTGCAGGGCCGCACATAGTAGAAGGGGGGGGAAAAAAGTGATGGCAGTGATCGCCCGGGACCCTGAGCAGGGGAGCGTGAGCAGGATGTGAGGGGTCCGAACTTGGTGACGTCTGATAAGTGGAGCGCAAGCAGCGCTCCTCCAGAATGGTCAGGACAGGGGGAGGAGTTAGTGCCTTAGGCCCTGAATACTGCATTTTGCACAAATTCGCAGTAAAATCACAGAAAAAAAAATGCTGCGATTTTACGCAAAATGGAGTATTGTTAGTAATGCCCTAAAGCTTTTCAGGGGCCCCCTTTTGGATGGGGGCCCTAGGCAATTGCCCGGGATGCCCCGCCCTAACGCTGGCCCTGCTTTCTACTGATTGGTGACTGTTACATAGTTAGTATGGTTGAAAAAAAAGACATACGTCCATCAAGTCCAACCAGGGAATTGAAGTGAAGGGTGTAAGGGGATAAGGGAAAGGGATGTAGTTTTATAATTCTGCATAAGCATTAATGTTATTTTGTTCCAGGAATGTATCTAACCCTGTTTTAAAGCTGTTAATTGTTCCTGCTGTGACCAGTTCCTGAGGTAGACCGTTCCATAAATTCACAGTCCTCACGGTAAAGAAGGCGTGTCGCCCCTTTAGACTAAACCTTTTCTTCTCCAGACGGAGGGAGTGCCTTTGGGGGGGGTTTAACCTGGAACAGTTTTTCTCCATATTTTTTGTATGGGCCATTTATATACTTATATACGTTTATCATATCCCCCCTTAAACGCCTCTTCTCAAGACTAAACAATTGTAACTCCTTTAATCGCTCCTCATAGCTAAGATGTTCCATGCCCCATATGAGTTTAGTCGCGCGTCTCTGCACCCTTTCCAACTCCGTAGTGTCCCTTTTATGAACAGGCGATCAAAACTGAACAGCATATTCCAGGTGAGGCCGTACCAATGCTTTATAAAGGGGGAGTATTATGTCCCTGTCCCTCGAGTCCATGCCTCTTTTTATACATGACAATATCCTGCTGGCTTTGGAAGAAGCAGCCTGACATTGCATGCTATTCTGTAGTCTGTGATCTACAAGTACACCCAGATCCTTTTCCACCAGTGACTCTGCCAGTTTAATCCCCCCTAAGACATACGATGCATGCATGTTCTTAGTACCCAGATGCATAACTTTACATTTATCCACATTGAACCTCATTTGCCAAGTGGATGCCCAGGCACTTAGTCTATCCAAGTCATCTTGTAACTTATGCACATCCTCTATAGACTGAACCGTGCTACAAAGCTTGGTGTCATCTGCAAAGAGAGAAAACAGAGCTGTTAATACCATCCTCTATATCATTGATAAATAAATTAAACAACAGTGGGCCCAGTACTGAACCTTGGGGTACACCACTAATTACCGGGGACCAATCAGAGTACGAATCATTGACCACCACTCTCTGGGTACGATCCATGAGCCAGTGTTCAATCCAGTTACAAACTAAAGTTTCCAAGCCCAAGGACCTTAACTTACCTGTCAGACGTCTGTGAGGGACAGTATCAAACACTTTGGCAAAATCCAGAAACACTATGGGGGGACATGTATCATTGCATTTAGACCATTTTTCACGTCTACAAATTTTGCGTTTTTCTTGGTGGACAGTTTTCTAAAGTTGTCACCAGTTTGGTCTACAGTACACCACCTAATCCAGTGGACTGGTATTTATCAATTGCGCAAAAAAAAAGTAGATGGTTTTTTTTGCGCAATTGCGCTTTTTTGCAAGTAAAGTAGTCTAAACCTAAGAGTGCTAGCAAGGACTCGTAGAAAATGGCAGACGGTGGAAGATGCAGGTGGGGGATGCAGGAGCCATCTCTCAGCACTGCAGTACTACAACTACTCCCATCATGGGACAGAATCTGTCCCATAATGGGAGTAGTTGTAGTACCGGAGCGCTGAGAGACGCACATCCCCTGTCTGCGGGACTCTATTGTGACTGTTAGGACTACTACTCCCATCATGGACAGACTCTGTCCATGATGGGAGTTGTAGTCCTCGGGCTGAAGGACAGATCGCAGCAGGTCATTCTCCAGAGACCCGCTGCGATCTGCATTTATTAACTTAAAAAGTCGGCGGTATATGTGACTCCACTGCGCTGCCGCCGGCTCCTGTATACAGATGTCACGATTCATAATCCCCGCCTCCGGGAGAGGGGAGCTCTGATTGGTGGAAAGCTATTCACCACTATTAGCCAATCAGAGCTCCTGTCTTCTGGTGGGGATTATGAATTGTGACAGGTCTATACAGGGGAGCGAGTGGAGCCGCTTCTACAGTACTGTATATAATTGTTATGTGTACTGCCCCCCCCCAGACTAATACTGACCCCTTCTATAGTGAGCGCTGGGACCACTGTGTGATTGACAGGTCCCCAGCGCAAGTGTCCGGCCCCACTGACCTTTATATGTTATAAATCTTTAGGATACACACTGCCCGTCCTCCTCTTCATTCTTCTGATACCGGAGACGCGCGGCTTCTGCTTTCACTATAGTCAGGCGCTCTGTCTATAGACTATGATACAGAAGCCGCGCGTCTCCGGTATGAGAAGAATGAAGAGGAGGACGGGCAGTGTGTATCATAAAGATTTACAACATGTAAAGGTCAGTGGGGCCGGACACTTGCGCTGGGGACCTGTCAATCATACAGCGGTCCCAGCGCTCACTATAGAAGGGGTCAGTATTAGTCTGGGGGGGGGTACAGTACACATAACAATTATATACTGTAGAAGCGGCTCCACTCGCTCCCCTGTATAGACCTGTCACAATTCATAATCCCCACCAGAAGACAGGAGCTCGGATTGGTGTATAGTGGTGAATAGCTTTCCACCAATCAGAGCTCCCCTCTCCCGGCGGCGGGGATTATGAATCGTGACATCTGTATACAGGAGGAGGGGGGGGGGGGGGGGGGAAGGGGAGTGCAGCGTTGCCGCTGGCTTTTTAAGTTAATAAATGCAGATCGCAGCGGGTCTCTGAAGAATGACCTGCTGCGATCTGTCCTTCAGCCCGAGGACTACAACTCCCATCATGGACAGAGTCTGTCCATGATGGGAGTAGTAGTCCTAACAGTCACAATACAGTTTCACAGCTGGGGGATGTGTAAGAGCCATCCCTCAGCACTGCAGTACTACAACTACTCCCATCATGGGACACAAAATTTCCCATGATGGGAGTAGTAGTCCAAGGGCAGACTGACGGATCTCAGGGGTCTCACTCTTGAGACCCCTTGCAACTTCTCCGCCCCTGCCCCCTAGTGATGACATCATTAGGGGGCGGAGCTTCACAGTCCAGGGCTGAAGCCAGGGTGGTAAGTATGGCTCTGTTCTCATTATGCGTTTTGCATAATGGGAACAGAGCCTTTTTGGCAGTGTGTTCCCAAACATGGAGACTCCAGCTGTTGTTTACCTACAGCCCCCATGATGGGAGTTGTAGTTTAGCAACAATTGGAGGCTCCCTCTTTAGGAACACACTGCATTATGTGCGCTCTACCCAGGGGAAAGCGCCAAAAATGTACTGACCCATTTTTCGTGTTTTTATTTTCTTGTCATTTCAGATAAGTGAATGCAGAGGACTACCTGAGATTCGGTGGAGTGTGACGATGACTAGCATTTTTTTAATTTCAATAAAAGGGTTAACGAGTCCTAACAGTCACAATACAGTTTCACAGCTGGGGGATGTGTAAGAGCCATCCCTCAGCACTGCAGTACTACAACTACTCCCATCATGGGACACAAAATTTCCCATGATGGGAGTAGTAGTCCAAGGGCAGACTGACGGATCTCAGGGGTCTCACTCTTGAGACCCCTTGCAACTTCTCCGCCCCTGCCCCCTAGTGATGACATCATTAGGGGGCGGAGCTTCACAGTCCAGGGCTGAAGCCAGGGTGGTAAGTATGGCTCTGTTCTCATTATGCGTTTTGCATAATGGGAACAGAGCCTTTTTGGCAGTGTGTTCCCAAACATGGAGACTCCAGCTGTTGTTTACCTACAGCCCCCATGATGGGAGTTGTAGTTTAGCAACAATTGGAGGCTCCCTCTTTAGGAACACACTGCATTATGTGCGCTCTACCCAGGGGAAAGCGCCAAAAATGTACTGACCCATTTTTCGTGTTTTTATTTTCTTGTCATTTCAGATAAGTGAATGCAGAGGACTACCTGAGATTCGGTGGAGTGTGACGATGACTAGCATTTTTTTAATTTCAATAAAAGGGTTAACGAGGGCTGTGGGGGGAGTGGTTTTTTAAATCCATTTTTTATTTCATGTGTTGTGTTTTTTATAATTGAAATTTCAGGCTTAGTAGTGGAAGCCGTCTTGTAGACGGAATCTTTTACTAAGCTGGGCTTAGCGTTAGCCCCGAAAACAGCTAGCGCTAACCCCCAATTATTACCCCGGTACTCACCGCCACAGGGGTGCCGGGAAGAGCCGTTACCAACAGGCCCGGAGCATCAAAAATAGCGCTCCTTGGCCTAGGCGGTAACAGGCTGGGGTTATTTAGGCTGGGGAGGGCCAGTAACAATGGTCCTCGCCCATCCTGGTAATGTCAGGCTGTTGCTGATTGGTTGGTGTCTGATTGACACTGAAAATATGGGGAAGCCTATGTGTTGTTTTTTTTTGTAATAAAAAAAAGTGTGTGGTTCCCCATATTTTCAGTGTCAGTCAGATACCAACCAATCAGCAACAGCCTGACGTTACCAGGGTGGGCGAGGACCATTGTTACTGGCTCTCCCCAACCTAAATAACCCTAGCCAGGAGCGCTATTTTTGACACTCCAGGCCTGTTGGTACTGGCTCTTCCCGGCAACCCTGTGGCGGTGGGTAACGGGGTAATAATTGGGGGTTAGCGCTAGCTGTTTTTGTGGCTAACGCTAAGCCCGGCATTGAAAAAAAATGTATTTAAAAAAAAAAAAAACACTCCCCACACAGCCCCCATTAAACCTTTTATTGACATAAAAAAAAAGCTGGTCATCATCGCAATACACTGAATCTGACGTACTCCGCCCTATTCACGTATCTGAAATGAGAGAAAAAAAAGTTGAGGACATAATTTGCGATCTCACCTGGTGAGTGCGCCCATACTGCAGTATGTAACAGGGAGCCTCCAATTGTTCATGTCTGCCTACTGTATCCTGTATATACAGTCATCTATAGATGGCTGTATATACAGGAGAGCGCACAAAGATTTAACTCAGAGCTGCAGTGTGGGTTAACTCTTTCCTTGCTGGGCTCCTGTATAGTATACATGGATACACTATGCCCCCTGTATACTACACAGCGGGCGGTGGTAAGTAGTGATGCTCTGCACCCTGTATATGTATATGCTATACATCACTCCTTACCTCCTTACACTCCGTGGGGCGGGCGCTCTGCATCCGACCCATGGAGTAGTACCTGCAGTGAAAAAAATGCACACAGGGTACAAAAATGTTTGTTTCCGCACACCAGCAAAAATGCAAGAAAAAACACAAGGGGAGAGATTAATCAAAACCTATGTAGAGGAAGAGCGGTGCAGTTGCCCATAGCAACCTATCAGATTGCTCCTTTCATTTTTGTAAAGAAGCAATCTGATTGGTTGCCATGGGCAACTGCACTACTCTTCCTCTGTACAGTTTTTGATAAATCTCCCCCAAGAAAAATTACCAAAATGCAGGAAAAGCTGGGACCGTTTTTCAGGCGTTTTTGCTGGTGGACAAAAAAAAACCTCAGTGGAATCCTGAAAAACAATAGAACAAAAGACCAGCGTCCAGGAAACACCACTATTCCTGTGAGGTGTAGAACAGGTCTACAAATAGAACTGTGTGGAGATTTAGACCATTGCACGAAATTTATCATGGGTCTTGCACAAGTTTGATACATTTGGAGAAATTGCTCCAAATTTAGACCGACCAAAATGATCTACAAAAAACGTCTACCAAAAACATTGATACATCTCCCCCTATATCCACAGCCATTCCTCTGTCAAGGCTTCTACTCACCTCTTCATAAAAGCAAATTAGATTGGTTTGACAACTTCTATCCTTAGTAAACCCATGCTGGCTATCACTTATAATACTATTAGCCCCTATGTATTCCTGTATGTAATCCCTTATAAGTCCTTCAAACAATTTACCCACAATGCACGTTAGACTTACCGGTCTATAATTGCCTGGCGAAGACCTAGAGCCCTTCTTGAAGATTGGTACCACATTAACCTTGCGCCAGTCCCTTGGCACAATACCAGACACCAGAGAATCTCTAAATATCATGAACAAGGGTACAGATATTACTGTTGTAACCTACAGAAAATGTATTTGAAATCTTTCACTGTGCTACAGTCATTGCTGTTCTCTAATTATGATCATCACGTTTTTTTGAATAATAAAGGTTTTATGGTGATATACTTTGGTTATTTTGTAAAACACTGTTCTAATGGCATGGTGTACCACTTACAACAAATCCTTCAAATGATGATTACGTTATTTCTGAAAAAAAAATCAAGTGTTCATAAATTGTTGTCTAATTTTAATCTCCAGTGTATAATAGAAGCATGCTGATAAGAAGCTAATAATTGTGTTCTACTAGCAACAGTTCAAAGAATCCGCATAAAAAAATGAAATAGCGGCATTCACCAATTCCAGCAATTGTTCTTCTTTATTGGAGCATCATACTCACATATATACAGGGGGAAGACGCAATACAAAAGGAGGGGGTGTTCCAACATGACCACTGCAGCCGATTCACACTGACTCGGGCTTCATCTGGCCTCTATCACTGTAATGCTGTCAAGTGACATATATGTGGGTGTTAAAAAAAAAGGGACCAATCACCAACATACTAACCATCATGTGATATTCAAACCAGAAGTAAAACATCTCAAGTAAATTAGCTCAGGTAATGCATTGGTCCTCATAATCCATCTAGAACTAGATTCTGATTGGAGTAACTTGACATGACTGTCAACGTCCACACTTGGGTTAACTCTTTCCAATCCTGTGAACCTGAGAATCAAAGCATCCCCACTGTGCACCTCCACTACGTGGGCAATCAGACGAGGCTGGATAGAATAAAGCAAGTTTGTGAGTATTACATGTTGTTTTAATTTTGTTGTATATGCAATCTTTTGTCCCTGTGGCCTCTACTACATGGGTAAAACTATTAGACAGTTCTTTATTAGGATGAGGGAGCATTTTTAATCTGTTCTGGTAGAGGTATCCCCACCTAATTGTCCACGTAGGGGAGGTGCACGGTGGAGATGCTTCGGTTTTAAGGTTCACAGGATTGGAAAGAGTTAACCCAAGTATGGGTGTTGACAGACATGTCAAGTTACTCCAAATAGAATCTAGATGGATCATGAGAACCAATGCATTAGGTCCGGCTGAACTGAAGGACAGGTATGACCTGTGCTCATTTACTTGAGGTGTTTTACTTCTGGTTTGAATGATTAGTGTGTTGGTGATTGGTCCCTTTTTGTTTCACACCCATATATATATGTGACTTGGCAGCATTACTGTGATAGAGGCCAGATGAAGCACTTGTCAGTGTGAAACAGCCATCGTGGTATTGCGCCACGCAATTCCCACCCCCTGTATGTACGAGGGTATGATGCTCCAATAAAGAAGAAAAATAGCTGGAGTTGGTGAGTGCCACTATTTCATTTCTTATGCGGACATTTGTTAATGAACTGCATTGCTATGAAGAGGAATACTTGGTCTGCAAAAATAGGTAGATGTTCATGTCATAGTAACAACCACATGAATGTTTGGATATAGAGGGCATACCCTGTAGATGAATGAAGAAAATAAGGAACAGATTGGAGGGTTTTGCAAAAATGTCACGTATGCCCTGTCTTGATGTGCAGGGGGCGTTACATTCCCACTCCCCTTGCACTAAGTCCTGTGCACCCTGCCTAGAGGTGGAGGGGTGTTGTACACACCCGCCCCTCGCACAAATGGGGCGGGTGTTTACAACACCCCTCCACCTCTAGGCTGCAAACCATGCATACATACAGTACCTGTATGAGGTTAATTAACCTTAGCAAAGCGATCAGAGGTATGCTATAAACCGCTTCAGAGGGCATACCTATAGAGGGCAAAAGTTAAACCTAGTAGGATGAATAACTGTTCATAATTATCATTAACCAATATCAAACACACTTGCTGCATCAACCATACCTGTTGGACTATATTTTGCAAGACAGAAAAAGCTGCAACTGCTAACTAGTGAGCACGAGAGCTGGTATTGAGAAGCTGTGGTAGCCACGCCCACTCTGAAAGAACTACCCGACACTGGACCAGGCTGACATACTAGCTGATGTATATATATTAACCAACTTACCTTTATTAGCACGGCAAGAGGGAAACTGTTAGATGCTTGTCAGGCATACATAGTGCTATCCCATGTCCCTGCCATTAAGAGGCAAAAATAAACTGTTAGATAAATGATACACGAGAACCTAGCGACATGACGAACCTTTGATGATGATGATCTTGCTACGCCAGTTTGCCTGTAGACTAAACGAGACTTGTGTAAGCACCTTGCCTGTCAATTTAAATGGAGTATACACAGTCAGTCAAACCCTTAGCTGTGACATGTATCTACACACCACTCTGAGACCATGTCGGTAACAGATGACTGTACAGAACATCCCCCTACTGCCATGGCAGGCACAAGTATACAAGCACCTAAATGACAATATGTGATTGCCCTGAAAACGTGTCAGTAACAATAACTTGTGTGGTGCAGACATGACGGGCATACAACCACCTGTGTGTCACAACCTTATTGCTCTGAAGACATCACTAAAAATAAATATGCAGTGCATCCCCTTTGCGGACATGTTAGGCATGACAAGTAAACCACCAAATATGTGTTGTGAGATTATTGCTCGGAAGACGTGCCAGCAACAATAACTAAATAGAGCATCTCTCCTGCAGATGTGGCAGGCACGCTGTGTGTGCTCTATTATGACTAATGCATGGTAAGACGCTATGGAAACGTATCATCAGTATAGATGCTTTGAACATCTGCCCAGTATTAACGCTGTGAACGTTGTTAGAAATGCATGTAAACTAGAACATACGCACTGAATGAATACTAAGCGTGAATCATTACTATGAACAAATGCACCCACATGCTATAAACATGAGCACAGAACAATTCTACAACCGTATGTACAGAAATAAAGATATAAAGTATGCTTAGCATATCAAACCTTAACCCCTTAAGGACTTAGGGCGTACCTGTACGCCCTGAGCCCGGTCCCGGTGTGAAAAACCGTGTCGGTCCCGGCTGCTAATCATAGCCGGGACCCTGGGCTAACAGCGCGCGACATCGATTGTTGTGCAGCGCGCTGTTAACCCTTCAGATGCGGCGATCAAAGTTGACCGCCGCGTCTGAAAACTAAAGTAAACGGTTCCCGGCAGCTCAGTCGGGCTGATCGGGACATCGCGATAAAATCGCGATGTTCCGATCAGCGGGGACGCAGGCGGGGGTCTCCTTACCTCTCTCCGCGGCGTCCGATCGTCGATTGATTGCTCCAAGCCTGAGCTACATAGCTATAGCACTGCAAAAAAAAGTGAAAAAAAAGTTAACAAATGTCATTTAACGCCTTAAATAAAAAGCGATCAAAAAGTCCGATCAATACAAAAATGGTACCAATAAATATCAGTAAGTATCAGAACACGGCGCAAAAAATTAGTTCTCATACCGGCCCGTACGCGGAAAAATAAAAAGTTATAGGGGTTAGAAGATGAGAAATTTTAACATATAAATTTTCCTGCATGTAGTTATGATTTTTTTCCAAAGTACGACAATATCCAACCTATATAAGTAGGGTATCATTTTAACCGTATGGACCTACAGAATAAAGATAAGGTGTTATTTTTACCGAAAAATGCACTGCATAGAAACGGAAGCCCCCAAAAGTTACAAAATTAATTTTTTCTTCAATTTTGTCGCACGATTATTATTTTTTTTTCCGTTTCGCCGTGGATTTATTGGTAATATGACTAATGTCACTGCAAAGTAGAATTGGTGGCGCAAAAAATAAGCCATCATATGGATTTTTAGGTGCAAAATTGAAAGCGTTATGATTTTTAGAAGGTGATGAGGAAAAAATGAAAATGCAAAAATGGAAGGGGTTAAGGACGCAGGGTTTTTCCATTTTCATTTTTTCCTAATCCCCTTCTAAAAATCATAACGCTTTCTAAAAATCATAACGCTTTCAATTTTGCACATACAATTCCATATGATGGCTTATTTTTTGCACCACCAATTTTACTTTGAGTGACATTAGTCATTTTACCCAAAAATCCACGGTGAAATGGAAAAAAATAATAATTGTGCGTCAAAATTCCGTTTCTACGCAGTGCATTTTTCGGTAAAAATAACTTATCTTTATTTTGTAGGTCCATACGGTTAAAATGATACCCTACTTATATAGGTTAGATATTGTCGTACTTCGGAAAAAAATCATAACTAGCGTGGCTAGCTATGCCTGAGTGAGGACGTGCGTGGCTCGAGCTCCGGCCCTGCACCCCAGCATTTGCGGAGACTACTGCGGATTTTTATGGAGAACCACAAGAAAAGGCTAAGGAAAGGGGCCCAGACCCGTCACCTCATCCCCCCAGCGAGATCTCACGGGCTATTTCACCCATTCCTGGCCATGCCGCAGCGCCTCTCTGCCGCCGGGCAAGATGGCGGACTCCTCCTCGTCCCTGCCTGCTCCACTCCCTCCCTCCCTGGATCTATCCTGCCTCCGGATCCTGATTCTGCCCGGCTGTCATTCACCTCCGGGCTCCAGCCGCACGCTGATCTGTCTGCTGCTGCCTCTGAAGTGCCAGAGCCCCGGGCCTGTTCTTCTATGCGAGTGCCAACGGAGGCCCCTGGAGCTGCCCATGCTGTGCCTGCGGGGAGTGCGGTGCAGGCCCCGGCTTCCAGCTTCCTTGCTCTGGAACCTCGTCCTTCTACAGACCTTCTGGACCCTCAGATGAGCCGGGGACCTTGTGCTGCATGTGCCCTCCCTCCCTCCCTGGGGAACTCTGCCTTTTCCACCACCACCACCATGGCTCTGGGCTTCCCACCCACACAGGCCCCCCTGCCCCTTGCCACTACCCCCTGGCCTCCCTCATCACAGAGTCCTCCTGCTGCTCACTCCCCTGCTGCTGTCTCAGGGGGATTTCTGAGGGCACCCTCCATGACACCTTCAGATTGGCCCCCGTTACCTGGACAGTGCCCGTCTCTCCTTTGGTGGCCTTCTATGCGGTGCCCTCACCAGGGTCGGCACCCCAACTTGTCCTGGTCCCCCCTCTCCACAGTGGTCCTCTGGCTCCCCCTGGGACCCCTCCATCAAGGACCCAGTTTCTTCCCCGGCTGGCAAGAGTTTGCTGCCTCCCTCTCCGCAGCTTTTACCCGAAGGGAGCCCTTTTATGAAGACCTCCATGCCTGGGGACCCTCCACTGAGCTTGAGAGGCACACTGCCTGTGTTTTGCACCCCTCTGCCGGACCCCTCTCCACCCCCCCCCCCCCCCCCTCACTGGGTGAAGTTTCTACTACTATACCTCCTCCTGCTGCTGGGACAGATCGCCCGATCACCGTGGCTGACCTGCAGTCTTTAATTGCTTCATTACCTACGAGAGAGGACTTTTCATTTATGGCTAAACAGGTAGTGGCAGAGTGCCAACAGGAATTCGCTCAACTTCGTACTGAGGTGTCTGCATTATCATCCCGGGTGGACACGGTTGTCACTGCTGAAGATTACTCTGCTGCCTAACTCCAAGCTCTCCAAGCCACGGTGCAGAAACACACTGTCAGGCCCAAGGCCTGATTATGGAAACATACATGTGTTTTATAAGACATGGGTGAGGGGTCATTCAGACGGTGTATCCTTTGTTTTTTGTGTATTGCATTTTATTGGGGGGTCTGGCTGTTTGTTTGTATTTCCTTTGAAGTCATGCACTCTGGTCTCATCATATAATCAAAGAGATAAGGGGTCAGGAAGAGAGATGCCCCACTTTGTGGGATCAGAGGGGAGGGGGGAATGGAGTTTCCCTCCAAAGAAGCAGATAAGACTTAAAATGCTAGACTCAGGTTGTTCAATGCTGTGCAACAAGCTGACAAGACCATCCTAAGAACAGCTCGAACTCACTCTGATGGACTGCTATATCATGATGCTGTAAGGGGTAAGGAGTACTTGGATCCTCTACAAGGAAGTTGAGGTGCAACTATTTCCGGACTTGTCCCGTCATACCCTGGCTCAGCGAGCGGCCCTCCGACCCCTTTTGGAAGTGCTTCGAGAGAGGGGCCTGATTTATCGCTGGGGATTCCCGTTTGCCCTCACGGTGCGGAGAGATGGTAAAACCCCCACCCTGCGTTCCCCAAATGACCTTCCCGAGTTTCTCCGGGACTTGGACATTACATCTCTCTCCCTGCCCAGTTGGCCCATGCTTGCCCCCGTGGCCCCTAAGCGACTCACCCAGCAGTCGCCCCAAAAGTCCCCTAAGCAGGCCCGTTCTGGACTGCCTCCACGGGGTTCCCGCCGCCAACGGTTGCTCACCTGTTGGGAATCTGTCCCCTCATCATCCCTTGCGGGGCCTTCCGTTGCCACTTGATTGTTATACTATTGTGCTGCCTATTATTGTTTATTTTTCTTGTTTTGCAGGTCCCTGATGACCCTTGGCGGCTTTTTATATGATTTTTTCCGCTATCTTCCTCTTTCCTCCACCATGATTTTACTTTTGCCTCCACCTCTTTTCTGAGCTTCCATACTTTGCCCTCACTGGTCCACTTTTTCCTGGCTTCTTTCCGCACCTCTTCAATGCTTCTGCTCCTCTTCTAGTGGTCTCCCTTCCATTATCCCAGCTCCATCTGGCTTTCTTTTGGGTGCCGGGCTGGGGCTCCCTTCTCACCTGTCTCACTTGGGCTATCACAGGGAGAGGATCTCTCCCTGTGATAGCCCGAAGCTGCACGCAGCTCTTATGGCGTCTGTGGCCCGATTCCGAGAGCGGAATGGAGCCACAGAAACCAATCCATTTATTGTGTCCTCCCTGCTGCGCCTGTAAGCTTGTGTGCCCCCCGCACAAGCTGACAGTGTCACCCGCCCATCACTATTCACTGCTAACGGAACCCCAGTGTTATGTGTCCCCGCTGCGCCTCAATGTTCACTGCTAACGGGACCCCTGTGCCCGCTAGCAGTGTTATGTGTCTCCGCTGCGCCTGTCAGCTTGTGTGCCCCTCACACAAGCTGACAGTCAATGTCACCCGCCAGCGTGAGCAATGTTCACTGCTAACGGGACCCCTGTGCCCGCTAGCAGTATTACGTGTGTCCTCCGCCTGCGCGAGCCATTCACCCCGCCCGCGGCTCTGTTCCCCGCTCCCTGTTAGCTCAGGGAACGGGAAACAGATTTAAAGTGCTTCGGCGCAGCGCTAGCCATGCGTAGGTTGGAGCGCAGCTAAATTTGTACTGCGCATGCGCAGCACTACGCAAGTAGCGTAGGGCTATAGTTAGTGTAGTTTAGCATAGTTTAGTATTAAAAGTGAAAGGGGGTTAGGCACCACAACTCCCAGCATGGGAGTTGTAGTTTCGGACAACAACTCCCAGCATGCCCATACAGCTAAAGTCTGCCCAGGCATGCTGGGAGTTGTAGTTTAGGACTACAACTCCCAGCATGCCCAGACAGCTAAAGGCTGCCCAGACATGCTGGGAGTTGTAGTTTAGGACTACAACTCCCAGCATGCCCAGACAGCAAAAGTCTGCCCAGGCATGCTGGGAGTTGTAGTTTAGGACTACAACGCCCAGCATGCCCAGACAGCTAAAGGCTGCCCAGGCATGCTGGGAGTAGTAGTTTAGGACTACAACTCCCAGCATGCCCAGACAGCAAAAGGCTGCCCAGGCATGCTGGCAGTAGTAGTTTAGGACTACAACTCCCAGCATGCCCAGACAGCAAAAGGCTGCCCAGGCATGCTGGGAGTTGTAGTTTAGGACTACAACACCCAGCATGCCCAGACAGCTAAAGGCTGCCCAGGCATGCTGGGAGTTGTAGTTTAGGACTACAACACCCAGCATGCCCAGACAGCTAAAGGCTGCCCAGGCATGCTAGGAGTTGTAGTTTAGCTTAGATTAGACAGCGAACGGACTACAACACCCAGCATGCCCAGACAGCTAAAGGCTGCCCAGGCATGCTAGGAGTTGTAGTTTAGCTTAGATTAGACAGTGAAGGGACTACAACTCCCAGCATGCCCAGACAGCTAAAGGCAGTCCAGGCATGCTTGGAGTAGTAATTTAGCTGATGGGACCACAACTCCCAGCATGCCCAGACAGCTGAAGGCTGCCCGGGTATGCTGAGAGTTGTAGTGCAGTGAAGGGACCACAACTCCCAGCATGCCCAGACAGCTGAAAGCTGCCCGAACATGCTGGGAGTTGTAGTGCAGTGAAGTCACCACAACTCCCAGCATGCCCAGACAGCTAAAGGCTGCCCAGGCATGCTGGGAGTTGTAGTTTTACACAGGTATAAAGTAGTTAGCTTAGTGTTAGTGCGATTTTTGTGTAGTTAGCGTTGCGTTAGCTCAATTTTAGCGTAGCTTTAGTTTAGTGTTAGCACGGTTTTACAGTTTTTAGCGTAGCATAGTGTTAGCGCAGTTGTAGTGTATTTAGCATAGCGTAGTGTTAGTGCAGTTGTAGCGTAGCTTAGTGTTAGCGCAGTTTTAGTGTATATAGCGTAGCATAGTGTTAGCGCAGTTTTAGCGTATTTAGCATAGCATAGTGTTAGCACAGTTTTAGTGTATTTAGCGTAGTGTTAGCGCAGTTTTCGTGTATTTAGCGTAGTGTAAACGCAGTTTTAGCGTATTTAGCGGAGCTTAGTTTTAACACAGTTTTAATGTATTTAGTGTAGTGTAGCCTTAGCACAGTTTTTGCGTATTTAGCGTAGCGTATTGTTAGCGTAGTCTTAGAGTAGTGAGCGCAGCATAGTCTTAGAGTAGTTAGCGTAGTGTAGTGTTAGTCCGGTTCTAGCATAGTTGGCGTAGTTGTATACGGGTGTAGTGTAGCCAACAAAAAAATAAATGTGTGTGGTTCCCCGTCTTTTCATTTTAAGCCAAATACCAACCAAACAGCAACAGCCTGACGTTACCAGGGTGGGCGGGGACCATTGTTACTGGCCCTCCCCAGCCTAAATAACGCCAACCTGTTACCACCTAGGCCCAAGAGCGCCATATTTGGCGCTCATTGCCTGTTGGTATCGGCTCTTCCCTGTACCCCTGTGGCGTTGGGTACCGGGGTAATAATTCGGGGTTAGCGCTAGCTGTTTTTGGGGCTAACGCTAAGCCCCGACTTAGTAATGGACTCCGTCTACAAGACGGCTTCCATTACTAAGCCTGTAAAGTAATAACAAAGAAAAAAAGCACACACAAGTTAAAACATTTTTATTAGGAAAAACACTCCCCCATAGCCCTCGTTAACCATTTTATTAAAAGAAAAGAAAAAAATGCAGGTCATCGTTGTAGTCCACCGATTCCGATGTAGTCCTCCGCATTCACGTATCTGAAACGAGAAGACAAACACACAAAAAAAATGGGTTAGTACCTGGAGAGCCTAACTTACCACCCCCGTTCGAGCTCCGTCATCTTCCTGCATTGCTAATAGTCCAGTGACGGAGCAGGAATGGAGGTGGGTAAGTGGCCTTGTGATCACCGTATCCAGCCATCTATACATGCGACTGTATACTACATTAATGTAGCAGAGCGCAACTGCCTCTGCTACTTTTGCAAAACTACAACTTCCATCCTGCCTGGACAGCCTTTGGCTGTCTGGGCATGCTGGGAGTTGTAGCCCCTTCCCTTTATGACTAAGCTAAGCTACACCCCACGCTAAACTCTCTAAACTACACTTCATCTGCCTGTAAAACTAAGTTGGCTACACTACACCCGTGTACAACTACGCCAACTATGCTAGAACTGGACTAACACTACACTACGCTAACTAATCTAAGACTATGCTGCGCTCACTACTCTGAGACTACGCTAACAATACGCTACGCTAAATACGCTAAAACTGTGCTAATGCTACACTAAATACATTAAAACTGCGTTAAAACTAAGCTCCGCTAAATACGCTAAAACTGCGTTTACACTACGCTAAATACACGAAAACTGCGCTAACACTATGCTAAATACACTAAAACTGCACTAACACTATGCTATGCTAAATACACTAAAACTGCGCTAACACTATGCTACGCTAAATACACTAAAACTGCCTTTAGCTGTCTGGGCATGCTGGGAGTTGTGGTGACTTCACTGCACTACAACTCCCAGCATGCTTGGGCAGATTTCAGCTGTCTGGGCATGCTGGGAGTTGTGGTACCTTCACTGCACTACAACTCTCAGCATACCCGGGCAGCCTTCAGCTGTCTGGGCATGCTGGGAGTTGTGGTCCCATCAGCTAAATTACAACTACCAGCATGCCTGGGCTGCCTTTAGCTGTCTGGGCATGCTGGGAGTTGTAGTCCCTTCACTGTCTAATCTAAGCTAAACTACAACTCCTAGCATGCCTGGGCAGCCTTTAGCTGTCTGGGCATGCTGGGTGTTGTAGTCCTAAACTACAACTCCCAGAATGCCTGGGCAGCCTTTAGCTTTCTGGGCATGCTGGGTGTTGTAGTCCTAAACTACAACTCCCAGCATGCCTGGGCATAGTTACATAGTTACATAGTTAGTATGGTTGAAAAAAGACATACATCCATCAAGTCCAACCAGGGAGACAGCCTTTAGCTGTCTGGGCATGCTGGGAGTTGTAGTCCCTTCGCTGTCTAAGCTAAACTACAACTCCTAGCATGCCTGGGCAGCCTTTAGCTGTCTGGGCATGCTGGGTGTTGTAGTCCTAAACTACAATTCCCAGCATGCCTGGGCAGCCTTTAGCTGTCTGGGCATGCTGGGTGTTGTAGTCCTAAACTACAACTCCCAGCATGCCTGGGCAGCCTTTAGCTGTCTGGGCATGCTGGGTGTTGTAGTCCTAAACTACAACTCCCAGCATGCCTGGGCAGCCTTTTGCTGTCTGGGCATGCTGGGAGTTGTAGTCTTAAACTACTACTCCCAGCATGCCTGGGCAGCCTTTAGCTGTCTGGGCATGCTGGGTGTTGTAGTCCTAAACTACAACTCCCAGCATGCCTGGGCAGACTTTTGCTGCCTGGGCATGCTGGGAGTTTTAGTCCTAAACTACAACTCCTAGCATGCCTGGGCAGCCTTTAGCTGTCTGGGCATGCTGGGAGTTGTAGTCCTAAACTACAACTCCCAGCATGCCTGGGCAGACTTTAGCTGTATGGGCATGCTGGGAGTTGTTGTCCTAAACTACAACTCCCATGCTAGGAGTTGTGGTGCCTAACCCCCTTTCACTTTTAATACTAAACTATGCTAAACTACACTAACTATAGCCCTACGCTATTTGCGTAGTACTGCGCATGCGCAGTACAAATTTAGCTGCGCTCGAACCTACGCATGGCTAGCGCTGCACCCGAAGCACTTTAAATCTCTTTCCCGTTCCCTGAGCTAACAGGGAGCAGGGAACAGAGCCGAGGGCGGGCGGGGTGGATGGCTCGTGCAGGCGGAGGACACACGTAACACTGCTAGCGGGCACAGGGGTCCCATTAGCAGTGAACATTGCTCGCGCTGGCGGGTGACATTGACTGTCAGCTTGTGTGAGGGGCACACAAGCTGACAGGCGCAACGGGGACACATAACACTGCTAGCGGGCACAGGGGTCCTGTTAGCAGTGAACATTGAGGCGCAGCGGGGACACATAACACTGCTAGCGGGCACAGGGGTCCCGTTAGCAGTGAACATTGAGGCGCAGCGGGGACACATAACACTGCTAGCGGGCACAGGGGTCCCGTTAGCAGTGAACATTGAGGCGCAGCGGGGACACATAACACTGCTAGCAGGCACAGGGTTCCGTTAGCGGTGAATAGTGATCGCGCTGGCGGGTGACACTGTCAGCTTGTGCGGGGGGCACACAAGCTGACAGGCGCAGCGGGGAGGACACAGTAAATGGATTGGTTTCTGTGGCTCCATTCCGCTCTCGGAATGGGGCCACAGACGCCATAAGAGCTCCGTGCAGCTTCGGGCTATCACAGGGAGAGATCCTCTCCCTGTGATAGCCCAAGTGAGACTGCCGTGAGCTGCGATGCCTGATGGTTAAATATGTCACGTGACACTCTCACCCCCCCCCCCCCCCAGCCCTCGCAGCAACCAATGGTTGGGGGGGTAATGTGCGCCTACAGAATGTGATGGAGGCGGAGCGCTCGAGCAGGGAAAACTGCTGAGTCACTCCATCACAATCTATGGCAAATTACAATCCACGGCACTGCAGCGGCGCTTGTCTCCCTGGTCTTTGACCGCATCTTCCGTAGTTTGTGCTTCAGCGGTATTTCGGCTGCTTCTCTTGGTGTTTCTCCTGTCTTCATCGCTTTCTCCTCTTCTTCTTACCCTTGTCTCTTGATATCTCTCTTCTTGTCTCGTTCTCAATTTCTTTTCTCTGTTAGGAGGCCGATGGGTGTGTGTTCCCTCTTTCTTTGCTCACCATGGCAGGGCTCAATATTGCCTCCTTTAATGCGAAGGGACTCAACACGCCTGCGAAACGGACGCAGATCCTGCACCATCTCCACAAATGCAGGAAACCCATTTTAAAGTAGGCCATGCCCCAACCCTTCGCAACCGACACTACCTGGTTTGGTTTTGTGTCAATAATCCGGTGGCACGTGCTAAAGGGGTCACCAAAGCTATCCATAGGTCCCTTGTACTTTCTGTTACCTTGGATCCTCAGGCTAGGTACATTGTCTTATCCCTCTCCCTGGGGGGTGCCACATTCACGGTTGTTAATGCCTAAGCCCCTAACCAGGGACAGGTGGACTTCCTAGTCGACTTGGTCGACTCAGTCTTGCCTGCGGTTTCCGGAACTGTAATCCTGTGCGGGGATTTGAATTTAAAGAGGTTATCTCTGATGACACGTGTCTCGGGAACCACCCAGTTTAGAAGAGGTTTGCTATGGGAATTTGCTTCTAAACTGGGCGGTTCCCGAGACATGTGTCATCAGAGATTACCTAGACAGAAAAGAACAACCTTAACTTCAGAAGCTCATAAGTACTGTAAGGATTGAAATTTTTAATAGAAGTAATTTACAAATCTGTTTAACTTTCTGGAGCCAGTTGATATATAAAAAAATTTTTTTTTCCTGCAATGACCCTACCCTAGATAACTCCACAGGTCGCTCCTGCTTTTCCTATGCAGACATTAAACGCGTGAGACGCGCTCTTGCACTCCTACAGCTAACTGATGTTTGGCGCTTGCAGCACCCTTCAGACAGGGACTACAGTTTTTTTTTCTTCCCCGCATGGATCGTACAGTCGGCTAGATTATGTTTTGGTCCAACACCCCGCTTTACCTTGGGTGGTATCCTCCTCAATAGGCAACATTCTATGGTCAGATGATGCCCCGGTCTTCTGTTCTCTCCATCTTCCATCCTTGACTCGGTCGGTCTGGTCGTGGAGATTGAACGAATCCCTGCTTCTGGATCCGCTTTGCCTGGCTGACCTTACCACGACTGTTTCCTCTTTTTTGGACGATCATAGTTCGGATCCCACGCCCGTTTACTATCAATGGGAGGCGCTCAAATGTGTCCTTAGGGGTGTTCTTATTAAACACAGCTCCTGTCTAAAAAGGGGCAGAGCCAAAGCCCTCCGTAACGCTCTTCTACGGGTTTCCTCACTGGAATTATGCCATAAGTGCTCACTTTCCCAGGCGGTTCTTAGGGACCTGCAGCTCGCCAGGCTTGAGGTCAAAATGCTTGCTAGAGGAATCTTGGGGTCGCTGGCTCCAGATGGGTCAGAGTCGGTTCTATGAATATGGGAATAAAAGTGGGCGTATGCTGGCCAGGATGTTGCGTACTAAATTAGCTCAGGCTCATATTCCCTGCATTTGCACCCGCACAGGTTCTGTTGTCCATGCGACCCTGGACATCATTTCCATGTTTCATTCCTTTTTTTCTGACCTGTATAACCTACCTCCTCCTGTCATTCCTTCCCCGACCCTGCCCTCACCGTTCCCTACTCTCTCCCCAGACGCCATGGCAGCGTTAGAAGCCCCTTTCTCCCCGGAGGAACTGGCCCTGGTTGTTAAGGACCTCCCGGGTGGAAAGAGTCCTGGCCCCGATGGGTATACGGCCAAGTTTTATAAAACCCTGGACTCCCTCTCACCCCTTATGCTTTGTGCCTTCAATTCTATCTCTCCCTCTACCCCCAGTCCTGCTCCTTCCCTTTTGACCCACATAGTAGTGATTCTCAAACCCGGCAAGGACCCCAGTCCTGCGGGAGCTATCGCCCCATCTCCCTGCTGAGCGTAGACCTGAAGATCTATTCTAAACTGTTGGTGGTCCGCCTCAATTCAATTCTCCCCTTCCTAATTCATTTAGACCAGGTGGGTTTTGTAACGGGGAGCGAGGCCAGGGACAACACCATCAAGACTGTTGATCTCATTCATTAAGCTCAGTCTACCAACTTACCTCTGATGGTCAGTGGCATTGCTAGGGGGGGGGGGGGGCAGAGGGGGCCATGGCCCCCCCTAGATCAGGCCGTGCCCCCCTTGTGCCCCCCAATTTAAAATAAATAGGGTTGTCCCGATACTAATTTTTCATAAATTGCTGTAAAACCGCGTCATTTTTCCATAAATTGTTCTGGTAATGTGACCTGTTGGAGACCTGTGGACACTGGAGGAGGGAAAGTAACCACTATGGAAGGACAACATGTGAACACACTGCTAGTTTATCATTAACCCCTTAAGGGTACATTCACATGTACAGGATCAGCTGCATATTTTTGCTACATATTTTGTGAAGCTGATTTTGCAACCCATTAGCTTCAATAGGTAGCAGAATCAGCTGCAGAAAATATACAGCACGTTTGAACGTACCCTAAGGGCTCATTCAGAGATGGATCCCCAATGTATTTTACGCTGCAGATCCACCAACAATGGACCCTACAGTGCTGCCTCCATCTGTGCCTGCTCAAAACAGCAATCCGCCACTACGAGCAGACACGCTTTGATGTGTACACTTTCACACATCATGGCCGCTCCTCCTGCTCTCTTATGTTTGCGAGTGTACACATCAAAGCGTGTCTGCTCGTAGCGGAGGATTGCCATTATGAGCAAGCACAGAGGGAGGCAGCACTGTAGGGTCCATTGTCGGCGGATCCGCAGCATAAAATATGCTGGGGATCCATCTGTGTAAATGAGACCTAAGGACACAAGGTGTATGTGTACGCACAGTGCCTGCTCCCACTGTGTTGTATAAATCATTTGCTAGGACCCTCAGCTAATGCCAGACATCACCAATCAGGCTTATGTTTGATATTAACACTTTAGATGCCGCTATAAAAGTTGATGGTAGTGTCCAAAAGTTTTAACGCCTTAAGGACATAGCGTTTTTCTGTTTTTGCTCTTTTGTTTTTTCCTCACCTTTTAACCCCTTAACCCCTTAAGGACGCAGGACGTACTCAAACGGCCCCTTTTCCGAGACCTTAAGGACTCAGGACGTTTGAGTACGTCCTGTCAAATCCCGGCCCCCCGCCGCTAGCTGGAGGGGAGCCGGTGCCCGATGCCTGCTGAAATCGTTCAGCAGGCATCGGGGCATATTGCCCAGGGGGGTCATTATGCCCCCCCATGTCGGCGATGGCCGCAGATCGCTGGACAATTCAGTCCAGCGATCTGCGGCAGATTCCGGGTCAATCGGGTCTCCAGTGACCCGGAATTACAGGCTTTTCGGGGCCGTCGGAGAACAGCCAGAGCCTGCAGGGGTGAGGTGGCACTGGTGCCACCTCACGATCGGCCTGATTCGTCGGCCGGATTACCGGCCGACGAATCAGGGCGCCTGCTGCGGGTGTCACTCCCGCAACCCGCTCCGCCCCTCTTCCGGAGGACGTGAGCGGGTGCGGGACGTGCACCCCAGGTGCTGGGGACCCCGATCCCCGGCGTCAATGTTGGGATCGGGGTCCCAGGAGCGACGGCCGCGGCAGCGATGACGAGGGACTGACCTCATGCGGCTGGATCGTTGGAGGTGAGTGACAGCCTCCTGCTGTTGCTTAGCAACAGCTCCCAGCATGCAAAAAGGGCATGCTGGGAGCTGTAGTTATGCAACAGCAGGAGGCAGACCACCACAACTCCCAGCATGCCCTTATGGGCATGCTGGGACTTGTAGTTTTGCAACAGCTGGAGGCACATTTTTTCTATGGAAAAGTGTACCTTCAGCTGTTGTGTAACTACAACTCCCAGCTTGCACCAACAGCTAAAGTGCATGCTGGGAGTTGTAGTAGTGCATCTGCTGGTTGCATAACTACAACTCCCAGCATGCCCGTTGGCTGTCGGTGACTGCTGGGAGTTGTAGTTTTGCAACAGCTGAAGGCACACTGAGTTATGTAGCAAACCAGTGTGTCTCCAGCTGTTGCATAACTACAGTCCCCAGCATCCCCAGCCAAAGTAGTATGCCTCCAGCTGTTGCATAACTACAAGACCCAGCATGCCCTTCCGCTGTCCGTGCATGCTGGGGGTTGTAGCTTTTGCAACAGCTGAAGGCACACTGGTTGCAAAACACTGAGTTTGTTACCAAACTCTGTGTTTCACAACCAGTGTGCCTCCAGCTGTTGCAAAACTACAACTCCCATCATGCACTGATAGACCGTACATGCTGGGAGTTGTAGTTTTGCAACAGCTGGATGTCCCCCCCCCCCCCCCCCCCCCAATGTGAACGTACAGGGTACACTCACATGGGCGGAGGATTACAGTAAGTATCCGGCTGCAAGTTTGAGCTGCGGCTCAAACTGCCAGCGTGAAACTAGAAACTACTGTGAACCCCCGCCCGTGTGACTGTACCCTAAAAACACTACACTACACTAACACACAATAAAATAAAAAGTAAAAATCACTACATATACACATACCCCTACACAGCCCCCCTCCCCAATAAAAATGAAAAACGTCTGGTACGCCACTGTTTCCAAAACGGAGCCTCCAGCTGTTGCAAAACAACTACTCCCAGTATTGCCAGATAGCCACTGACTGTCTAGGCATGCTGGGAGTTTTACAACAGCTGGAGGCACCCTGTTTGGGAATCACTGGCGTAGAATACCCCTATATCCACCCCTATGCAAGTCCCTAATTTAGGCCTCAAATGCGCATGGCGCTCTCACTTTGGAGCCCTGTCGTATTTCAAGGCAACAGTTTAGGGTCACATATGGGGTATCGCCGTACTCGGGAGAAATTGTGTTACAAATTTTGGGGGGTATTTTCTGCTTTTACCCTTTTTAAAAATGTAAAATTTTTGGGAAAAGAGGCATTTTAGGTAAAACATTTTTTAATTTTTTTTACATATGCAAAAGTCGTGAAACACCTGTGGGGTATTAAGGTTCACTTAACCCCTTGTTACGTTCCCCGAGGGGTCTAGTTTCCAAAATGGTATGCCATGTGTTTTTTTTTTTTTGCTGTCCTTGCACCATAGGGGCTTCCTAAATGCGGCATGCCCCCAGAGCAAAATTTGCTTTCAAAAAGCCAAATGTGACTGCTTCTCTTCTGAGACCTGTAGTGCGCCAGCAGAGCACTTTTCCCCCCCATATGGGGCGTTTTCTGAATCGGGAGAAATTGGGCTTCAAATTTTGGGGGGTATTTTCTGCTTTAACCCTTTGTAAAAATGTAAATTTTAGGGGAAACCAAGCATTTTAGGTACATTTTTTTTTTTTTTACATATGCAAAAGTTGTGAAACCCCTGTGGGGTATTAAGGTTCACTTTACCCCTTGTTACGTTCCCCAAGGGGTCTAGTTTCCAAAATGGTATGCCATGTGTTTTTTTTGCTGTCCTGGCACCATAGGGGCTTCCTAAATGCGGCATGCCCCCAGAGCAAAATTTCCTTCAAAAAAGCCAAATGTGACTCCTTCTCTTCTGAGACCTGTAGTGCGCCAGCAGAGCACTTTTCACCCCCATATGGGGTGTTTTCTGAATCGGGAGAAATTGGGCTTCAAAGTTTGGGGGGTATTTTCTGCTATTACCCTTTTTAAAAATGTAAACCTTTTGGGAAACCAAGCATTTTAGGGATTTTTTTTTTTTTTTTTACGTATGCAAAAGTCGTGAATCAACTGTATTAAGGTTTAATTTACCCCTTGTTATGTTCCCCGAGGGGTCTAGTTTCCAAAATGGTATGCCATGTGTTTTTTTTTTTGCTGTTCTGGCACCATAGGGGCTTCCTAAATGTGACATGCCCCCCAAAAAAACATTTGTCGCTCCTTCCCTTCTGAGCCCTCTACTGCGCCCGCCGAACAATTAACATAGACATATGAGGTATGTGCTTACTCGAGAGAAATTGGGTTTCAAATAAAAGTAAAAATTTTCTCCTTTTTACTCCTTGCAAAAATTCAAAAATTGGGTCTACAAAAACATGCGAGTGTAAAAAATGAAGATTGTGAATTTTCTCCTTCGCTTTGCTGCTATTCCTGTGAAACACCTAAAGGGTTAAAACGCTGACTGAATGTCATTTTGAATACTTTGGGGGGTGTAGTTTTTATAATAGGGTCTTTATGGGGTATTTCTAATATGAAGACCCTTCAAATCCAGTTTCAAAAGAGTTTCAAAATTTTGTGAAAAATTGGAAAATTGCTGCTGAACTTTGAAGCCCTCTGGTGTCTTCCAAAAGTAAAAACACGTCAATTTTATGATGCAAACATAAAGTAGACATATTGTATATGTGAATAAAAAAAAAATTATTTTGAATATCCATTTTCCTTACAAGCAGAGAGCTTCAAAGTTAGAAAAATGCAAAATGTAAAAATTTTTCATCAAATTTTGGGATTTTTCACCAAGAAAGGATGCAAGTTACCACAAAATTTTACCAATATGTTAAAGTAGAATATGTCACGAAAAAACAATCTCGGAATCAGATTGATAACTAAAAGCATTCCAGAGTTATTAATGTTTAAAATGACAGTGGTCAGAATTGCAAAAAATGGCTGAGTCCTTAAGGTGAAAAAGGGCTCAGTCCTTAAGGGGACCAGGCCATTTTACACCTTAAGGACCAGAGCATTTTTTGCAATTCTGACCATTGTCACTTTAAACATTAATAACTCTGGAATGCTTTTACTTATCATTCTGATTCTGAGATTGTTTTTCTACTTTAACATAGTGGTAATTTTTTGTGGTACCTTGCATCCTTTCTTGGTGAAAAATCCCCAAATTTTATGAAAAAAATGAAAATTTTGAATTTTTCTAACTTTGAAGCACTCTGCTTGTAAGGAAAATGGATATTCAAAATAAAAAAATTTTGATTCACATATACAATATGTCTTCTTTATGTTTGCATCATAAAATTGATGAGTTTTTACTTTTGGAAGACACCAGAGGGCTTCAAAGTTCAGCAGCAATTTTTACATTTTTCACAAAATTTTCAAACTCACAATTTTTCAGTGACCAGTTCAGTTTTGAAGTGGATTTGAAGGGTCTTCATCTTAGAAATACCCCACAAATGACCCCATTATAAAATCTGCACCCCCAAAAGTATTTAAAATGACATTCAGTAAGTGTTTAAACCCTTTAGCTGTTTCACAGGAATAGCAGCAAAGTGAAGGAGAAAATTCTAAATCTTCATTTTTTACACTCGCATGTTCTTGTAGACCGAATTTTTGAATTTTTACAAGGGGTAAAAAGGAGAAAATTTTTACTTGTATTTGAAACCAAATTTCTCTAGAGTAAGCACATACCTCATATGTCTATGTAATTTGTTCGGCGGGGCGCAGTAGAGGGCTCAGAAGGGAAGGAACGACAAATGATTTTTGGGGGGCATGTCACCTTTAGGAAGCCCCTATGGTGCCAGAACAGCAAAAAAAACAAAAAAACAAAAAAAACACATGGCATACCATTTTGGAAACTAGACCCCTGGGGAACATAACAAGAGGTGAAGTGAACCTTAATACCCCACAGGTGATTCACAACTTTTGCATATGTGAAAAAAAAAAAAAAAATTTACCTAAAATTTTTACCTAAAATGCTTACATTTTTAAAAAGAGTAATAGTAGAAAATACCCCCCAAAATTTGAAGCCCAATTTCTCCCGATTCAGAAAACACCCCATATATAGGGTGAAAAGTGCTCTGCTGGCACGCTACAGGTCTCAGAAGAGAAGGAGTCACATTTGGCTTTTTGAAAGCAAATTTAGCTCTGGGGGCATGCCGCATTTAGGAAGCCCCTATGGTGCCAGAACAGCAGAAAACCCACCACATGGCATACCATTTTGGAAACTTGACCCTTCAGGGAACGTAACAAGGGGTAATGTGAAAATGTATACCTCACAGGTGTTTCACGACTTTTGTATATGTAAAAAAAAATATTTTTACCTAAAATGCTTGGTTTCCCAAAAATTTTACATTTTTAAAAAGTGTAATAGCAGAAAATACCCCCCAAAATTTGAAACACAATTTCTCCCGAGTACGGCGATACCCCATATGTGACCCTAAATGGTTGCCTTGAAATACGACAGGGCTCCAAAGCGAAAGAGCGCCATGCGCATTTGAGGCCTAAATTAGGGACTTGCATAGGGGTGGACATAGAGGTATTCTACGCCAGTGATTCCCAAACAGGGTGCCTCCAGCTGTTGTAAAACTCCCTGCATGCCTGGACAGTCAGTGGCTATCTGGCAATACTGGGAGTAGTTGTTTTGCAACAACTGGAGGCTCCGTTTTGGAAACAGTGGCGTACCAGACGTTTGTCATTTTTATTGGGGAGGGGAGGGGGCTGTGTAGGGGTATGTGTATATGTAGTGTTTTTAACTTTTTATTTTATTGTGTTAGTGTAGTGTTTTTAGGGTACAGTCACACGGGCGGGGGTTCACAGTAGTTTCTCGCTGGCAGTTTGAGCTGCGGCAGAAAATTTGCCGCAGCTCAAACTTGCAGCCGGATACTTACTGTAAACCTCCGCCCATGTGAGTGTACCCTGTACATTCACATTAGGGGGGGGGGGGGGAGAAACATCCAGCTGTTGCAAAACTACAACAGTTTTACAACAGCTGGAGGCACACTGGTTGTGAAACACCGGGTTTGGTAACAAACTCAGTGTTTTGCAACCAGTGTGCCTTCAGCTGTTGCAAAAGCTACAACTCTCAGCAGTCACCGACAGCCAACGGGCATGCTGGGAGTTGTAGTTATGTAACCAGCAGATGCACCACTACAACTCCCAGCAGGCACTTTAGCTGATTGTAAATCGGCCGACGAATTAGGGCGAGCGTGAGGTGACTGCCCCGATCGGCCAGTAATTCCGGGTCACTGGAGACCCGATTGACCCGGAATTGCCGCAGATCGCTGGGCTGAATTGTTCAGTGTTCTGCGGCCATGGCCGACGTGGGGGGTCATCATGACCCCCCTGGGCGATATGCCGCGATGCCTGCTGATCGATATCAGCAGGCATCGGGCACCGGCTCCCCTCCGGCTAGCGGCGGGGGGCCGGGAATGGACAGGACGTACTCCTACGTCCTCGGTCCTTAAAGACTCGGAAACGGGGGCGTAGGAGTACGTCCATTGTCCTTAAGGGGTTAAAAATCCTAACCCTTTCAATTTTGCACCTAAAAATCCATATGATAGCTTATTTTTTGCGCCACCAATTCTACTTTGTAATGACATCAGTCATTTTGGCCAAAAATCTACGGCAAAAACGGAAAAAAATCATTGTGCAACAAGAATGTATGAAGATTTAAAATTATTATTTTTTTTAATTAAACATGTTCTGCACAGTGTGTGTATTTATTTGATATATATATATATATATATATATATATATACAAATATATATATATATATACACACACACACACACGTTTTAAAATTGCCCCCACACTTTTGTCACTGGCCCCCCATGTGCCCCCCCTAAATATGAATGCTGGAGACGCCACTGCTGATGGTGCTATCCCTTGATGCCGAAAAGGCTTTAGAACGAGTCTCCTTGTCCTCCCTGTCACAAATCTTACACCATGTCGGGCTCGGCCCATACTTTATCACTAAGGTTATGGCCCTCTATAGTTCCCCGATGGCCCACCTAAAAATGAATGGCTCCTTGTCAGGTCCCCTCCCCATTCGCAATGGCACGCATCAGGGTTGCCCTCTATCCCCTCTGCTGTACATCCTGGTGATGGAACATCTTATGGCCGGAATTGGAGCAGACCCCAATATTCATCGGGTGACCGTTGGTGACAGTGAATATAAGTGTTCCGCTTTCGCTGGTGATCTTTTAGTTTACCTTACGGGCCCTATTGTATCCCTGCCGAACTTCATGTCACGCCTCCGAGAGTTTGGTGCGTGGTCCAACTTCAAAATTAATTTCTCCAAATCGGAGGCGCTTAATGTCTCCTTGCGTACAGTAGACTCTCTTCGTATGGCCTTCCCCTTTACTTGGCCCCCCCAAGGCATCACTTATCTAGGAACTCGGATGCCGTCCAACCTCTCTCAATTGTTCACCCTTAATTTTTCTTCCCTGTTGGCTCAATTTCGTGTGGAAAAGAGGGAGTTCTCTTGGTTTGGTCGAACGAGCATCCTCAAAATGAACCTCCTGTCCCGCCTGTTGTACCTCCTACAAACCATCCCTGTTCACCTCCCTGCCTCTTTTTGGCATCTCATGCAGCGCTATTTTGGGTTGTTTGTCTGGTAATCAACACATCCCTGCTTGAACTGTCTGCTCCTTTCCAGGCCTAAGTTGTCTGGTAGAGCGGGTTTGCCTTTTAGCCTGTGTACATGCTTGTGTCCTTGACTGGTCGCACAACTCCATTCTAAACTGTGGGTCCGCCTAGCTCAAGATATCTGCCCCAAAGCCCTGGCTACCCTACCCTGGACCTGGTCCCCAGCCCAGCTAGCCACCTACCTGACTTCCTATTCCACCCGTCATACTCTTGCCTCTCTACACTCTGCTGGGGCGGGGAGCTGCTGTCCTCTACTCCCTGTAACTGACCACCCGGACTTTCCTCCTTGGGCCTCCTCGGAAGGGGCTTTTCTTGGGGCCTCCCAGTCTCATCCCCTCCGTTTTCGCCACGTCTTAGCTGCCCGCCAGCTCAAGCCCCTGGAAATCCTGCTGGAGGAGAAGCCTTCTTGTAGACGGGCTCCTTTCGCTTATCTTCAATTGCGCCATTTTTACTCCTCTCTCCCGACTTCCTTTGAGCTGCACCGGGAACTGACGCAATTCGAGCGTCTTTGTCTTGCCTCCTCGTACCCCTGACACTCCATATCTTCTCTCTATGACTTGCTGTTGTCCCCTAGGTCTCTATCCCTCCTGGCATACTGACGCGCTTGGGAAGCTGAGCTAGGTAAAAAATTCTCCCCGGAGGACTGGGCTAGATGCTTCTATTTGACTCACAAAGCCACGATTGCCACTAAAGCACAAGAAACCTGCTGCAAGATTATGTCCCGTTGGTACCAGGTATCGGCGACCCTTCATCACTGGTATTCTTCTGTTTCGGAGACCTGTTGGCGATGTGGAGTTGCGGTGGGTACGATGACGCATGTTTGATGGGGCTGCCCCACACTTGTCCCGTTTTGGCACACAGTTTTGCAGGTTACATCTGAAGTTTCCGGTGTTCGTATCCCCCATACTCCTTGTCACGATGCCGGCTGGCAGGTAGTGGATCCTCTGTGCCAGAGAGGGATTGGCGTGGACCGTGCTAGTGGATCGGTTCTAAGTCACTACTGGTTTTCACCAGAGCCCGCCGCAAAGCGGGATGGTCTTGCTGCGGCGGTAGTGACCAGGTCGTATCCACTAGCAACGGCTCAACCTCTCTGGCTGCTGAAGATAGGCGCGGTACAAGGGAGTAGACAGAAGCAAGGTCGGACGTAGCAGAAGGTCGGGGCAGGCAGCAAGGATCGTAGTCAGGGGCAACGGCAGGAGGTCTGGAACACAGGCTAGGAACATACAAGGAACGCTTTCACTGGCACGATGGCAACAAGATCCGGCAAGGAAGTGCAGGGGAAGTGAGGTGATATAGGGAAGTGCACAGGTGATAACACTAATTGGAACCACTGCGCCAATCAGCGGCGCAGTGGCCCTTTAAATCGCAAAGACCCGGCGCGCGCGCGCCCTAGGGAGCGGGGCCGCGCGCGCCGGGACAGGACTGACGGAGAGCGAGTCAGGTACGGGAGCCGGGGTGCGCATCGCGAGCGGGCGCTACCCGCATCGCGAATCGCATCCCGGCTGGAGGCGGTATCGCAGCGCCCCGGGTCAGTGGATCTGACCGGAGCGCTGCAGTGAGGAGAGTGTAGCGAGCGCTCCGGGGAGGAGCGGGGACCCGGAGCGCTTGGCGTAACACTCCTGAGGCTGCTTTACTTTTCATGTTCCCTATGGCGCAAGCGAGCTACAAGAGGTCTTTGACGCGACATCTCCTTCAGGCTGCAAAAACGGTCATTCCTCTGAGGTGGAAGTCTTCAGACCCTCCCACTCTGGAGGAATGGTTCGCAGAGGTTGCTCATATACGCCACATGGAGGAATTACTGACTGTCCTCCCGGCGGATGCTGCTCGTGTGGGGGCCACATGAGCAGCTTCCCAGAGGTACAGGTTCCTTCCCTTTCCTGCCCTCCATGGAGACTCCCCTCCTGTTGGCTTCCTACTCTTCACTTTTTTATCTTGACTTATCCACTTATTCTCCTTTAGTCTTGGTCCTCTGAGTCTTTTCTCCTGTTTTCCTTCTATTGTCCTTTCTTGATTGTTTGTTATAAGTGGTAATGAGCTGGTGTTTTCTTTCGCTCTCAGCCCCAATTGTTGTGGACAGGCCTTCTACCTAGCTTGTCCCTTGCTGGCTCCCTTACGGCTGCTCTGGACATATTGCGTCCTCTTTGATGTTACATTTTGCTGATAGTGCTTTTGTCTCTCTTGGCCTTCCCTGGCCACTGGACCCTTCTTTTGTTTATATCTGTTACCGCATGTTTTGTAAAGATATGTTTCTTTGTTTATCAATAAATGTCTTTTTTGAATTTGAAAAAAATAAAATAAAATCCTAACTACATGAAGGAAAATTTATATGTAAAAAAATCTCATCTTCTAACCCCTATAACTTTTTTATTTTTCCGCGTTTGGGCTGCTATGAGGACTCATTTTTTAGGCCGTGTTCTGAAGTTTATATCGGTACCATTTTTGTATTGATCTGACTTTTTGATCACTTTTTATTAATTTTTTCATGATATAAAAAGTGACCAAAAATACGCTATTTTGGACTTTGAAACTTTTTTGTGCGTACGCCATTGACCGTGCGATTTAATTAATGATATATTTTTATAGTTCGGACATTTCCGCACGCGGCGATACCACATATGTTTATTTTTATTTACACACTGATTCAAACTTTTATTAGGGAAGGGGTTAAATGACCTTTGTTAACTTTTTTTTCACTTTTTTTTTTTTTTTGCAGTGCTATAGTTCCCATAGGGAGCTATAGCACTGCACACACTGATCTCTTATGCTGATCCCTGCAAAGCCATAGCTTTGCATTGATCAGCGAGATAGGGGCTCGATTGCTCAAGCCTGTAGCTCAGGCTTGGAGAATTCAAACCCAGATCAGAAGCGATGGAGAAAGGTAAGAGGGTCTCCGCTCGTTTCCTAGCTGATCGGGACATCGCTATTTTATCTCGATGTCCCGATCAGCCCGACTGAGCTGCCTGGAAGTGTTTACTTTCACTTTCTTTCAGACGCTGCGGTCAACTTTGATTGCCGCATCTGAAGGGTTAATAGCGCACGGCACAACGATCTGTGCCGTGCGCTGTTAGCCCAGGGCCCCGGCTATGAATAGCAGCTGGGACCAACCCAGTGTGATGCGGGGTCATGGTGTGACCCCGTCTTAAACACCGGGACCGGGCGTAGGGCGTATAGGTACGCCCTATGTCCTTAACAGGTTAACCCCTTGGGGATGATGCCCATTTTAACCTTAAGGACCAGGCCAGTTTTTTTGCAAATCTGACCACTGTCAGGCTGGAATTCCACTGAGGATTTTTTTTTTAATCAAAAACGCCCATTTATCAAAAACACTGCGTCCAGATGTTAGCTGCAAGTCAATAGTAAACTGCAAAATACCTATTCCATTTATACCAAATCTCCTAATATCCTCAGTATACCTTATAATTTGTACCAAGGGTTCAATAAAGATGGAGAACAGTAGGGGTGATAGGGGGCATCCCTGTCTTGTACCTCTCTGCATATTTATAACTTCTTTTGTTACTCCATTATTAATGTTGATCTTATACAATGTTTTAACCCCCCTCAAGAATACACTGCCTAGGTTCATGTGATCCATCACAGCGAATAGGAAACCCCACTCCACCCTGTCAAACGCTTTATGGGCGTCCAGCGACAGGATGGAGCGGGGGTTTCCACCCCCAGGCGACACTATGTTCAAAAACATCCGTCGTACATTCTCATAAATATTCCTACCTGGGACAAATCCCCTCTGCTCCTCACCAATTAATTTAGTGATTACCTTTTGCAATCTTCTCACCCAAAGCAAATATTTTCTGGTCAGTATTTAAGAAAGAGAGATTGGCCTATATGCTTCCTTTGTCTGATTTTCCTTCCCCTTTTTTGGAATTATAATTATTACGGCTTCTGCTATAGATGGGGATAATTCCCCTCTTTCTAAGGATTCATTTATCTCCTCCAAGAGGCATGCTAAAAGGGGGTCTCTTAATTTTCTATAAATATCAAATGTTAAACCGTCTTACCCTGGTGCAGTGTTATTAGTAAATGATTTTAGACTTGCTTAGACTTCCTCTAAGGTGATGTTTTCCTCCATTATGTCCCTCCCTTTTCAAGTGGTTGACCCTGCACCTTTCAGAGAATTGATGGCTTGTGCCGAGCCGAGGTGGAGAGTCCCAAGCCGTCATTTCTATGTGAAGAAGGCAGTACCAGCCCTGCATAATTTTGTACAAGAGAAGGTGTGCCAGTCCTTGAGCCTGTCGGTGTGTTCAAAAGTGCACGGCAGCGCCGACGTGCGGAGCTGTAACTACGGGCAGGGACAATACATGTCTTTTACGGCCCACTGGGTAAATGTGGTTCCTGCACAGCCACAACAGCAACTTGGACAGGTCACACCGCTTCCTCCTCCATGCTCTTGCTCTCAGGCAGTTGATCCTGTGACAGTGTGCGACTCCGCCTCCTCATCCTCCACCGTGTCCTTAGCCTCCACTGCATGTACAAATCTCAGTGGTCCTTCATCGTACCATGTGTGTAGGGTACGGCGGTGTCACGCTGTTCTTCACATGGTTTGCCTTGGCAAACTGAGTCACATAGGGGAGGAACTGCTAAAATTCATTTGTCAAGAAATCGGAGTATGGCTGACTCCACAAAATCTGGAAATGGGAACCATGGTGACCGACAATGGGAAGAACATCGTGTCCGCGCTGCGACAAGGAAGTGTGAAACATGCGCCCTGCATGGACACGTGTTCAATCTGGTTTTCAACCACTTCCTGAAGTCTTCACCCCATTTGCAAGACATCCTAACAATGTGAATGAAACTGTGCATGCACTTCAGCCACTCGTACACCGCGAAGCACAACCTCCTTGAGCTGCAGCATCAGTACGGTATCCCACAACATAGTTTTATTTGTGATGTTGCCACACGTTGGACTTCCACCCTCCACATGTTGGACAGACTATACGAACAAAGAAAAGCCATCCCCGATTTCTTGATGATCCAAGCAGATAGGACTACTCCCCTGTGTAACTTCAATGTGAACCAGTGGCAGCTCATACGTGACACCTGCCATTTGCTGAGGCCCTTTGAGGAAGCCACATTATTTGTAAATCGCCTGGATTACGGGTTGAACAACGTAATTCCACTCCTACATTGCCTACAACAAATGATTGAAACGATGGCTGGTCACGGCAATGGAGACGTTGCACCTACACCTCGCAGCTACATGAGCCCTGTGGGGGCTGAACTGGAGGAGGAGGATGAGGGGCAGAGTGGAGCACAGTTTAGGTTGGATGAGATGGGCGGTGTTTCTAGTCTTCGGAAAGGAGAGGAGGAGCAGGAAAAACTAGAGGAGCTAGAGGGTTATTATGAGGAAGTATGCATGCAGTGGAGATGGAGGCAGGGAGTCCCTCCGAGTCATTGTCGCAAATGGCACGATGCATGCTCAGTTGCTTGCGTAGTGACCCCCGAATTGTCAAAATTGGTCAGCGGGATGACTTCTGGCACTCCACCTTATTGGACCCTCGCTACCGTCACAGAATAGGGGACTTTTTTACACCCACTTAGAGGGAGGAAAAACTGAACTACTACAGAGAGATCCTACGTAGTCAGTTGGCAGATGCCTATCGGCGACATGGTCCATCCACTCGCAGGTCTGACTCGGGGGGCCCTCTGTGCTCACCTTCCACTGCAATGGCTGCTGGGGAGGGGTGGCAGGAGCAGTAGCAGCTCCATTATCAACAGCCTAAGTCTACAGTCGGTGATGAGTACCTTTCTTCACCCGCATAGTGAAGCAACTCATCAACAGCAGGTAGACATGGGGCAGGACCTGAACCAGTAGGGGGTGGCATACATTAACGTGGCCATGACAACAAACATTGAAGATCCGCTGGACTTCTGGGCAGCCAAACTTGATTTATGGCTGCAACTAGCAGAGTTTGCCCTGGAAAAGCTGTCCTGCCCGGCCAGTATTGTGCCATCAGAGCGGGTGTTTAGTGCGGCCGGGGCCATAGTCACCCCAAGGCGAACTCGTCTGTCCACGAAAAATGTGGAGAGACTGACCATTGTGAAGATGAATCAGGCATGGATCAGCCAGGTTTTCCACCGACCAATGCCAGATGCCTCAGAGTAGATTGACCATGCTGCTACACCAACACTTCACAATTATGGTTATGAAACCCTCTTGGGTTATCAATTAGGGTTATGGAACCCTCTTGGGCACTGCAAATGCCTGCTCCTGACTGATCCTGTGTCTTTCAGGAACTACTTGCCTCACTGATGCTTCTGGCCTTCAACCCTTTACCGACCTATGACACACATGTACATCATGGGTCGGCTCCCATTCTATAACGTGGGGCCACGCCGTCATAACGGGTCGGGCCCGGCACCTAGCAACGGCTGGGACCCGTGGCTAATAGCGTGCAGCGCTGATCGTGGTGCCGCACGCTATTAACCCTTTAGACGCGGCGTTCAAACTAATGCCGGTTAGCTCAGGGAGCTGTTCGGGATCGCCACCGTGAAAAAGCGGCATCCCGAACAGCTTACAGGACAGATGGAGGGTCCCTACCTGCCTCCATGAGGTCCAATCGCAGAATGACTGATCAGTGCCTGAGATCCAGGCATGAGCAGTCAAGGGGCAGAATCATTGATCACTGGTTTCCTATGAGAAACCAATGATCAATGTAAAAGATCAGTGTGTGCAGTGTTATAGCCCCCTATGGGAGCTATAACATTGCAAAAAAAAAAAAAAAAGTGAATAAAGATCATTTAACCCCTTCCCTAATAAAAGTTTGAATCACCCCCCCTTTTCCAATTTAAAAAAAAAACTGTGCAAATGATAATATCAATAAACATAATGCAGTATCACCGCAAAAAAATTCCAAAGTCTAAAATAGCGTATTTTTGGTCACTTTTTATATAATTAAAAAATGAATAAAAAGCGATCAAAAAGTCAGATCATTACAGAAATTGTACCTCTAAAAACTTCAGATCACAGTTCAAAAAATGAGCCCTCATATTGCCCCATACGCTGAAAAATAAAAAAGTTATAGGGGTCAGAAGATGACAATTTTAAATGTATAAATTTTCCTGTATGTAGTTATGATTTTTTTTCCAGAAGTACGACAAAATCAAACCTATATAAGTAGGGTATCATTTTAACCGTATGGACCTACAGAATAAAGATAAGGTGTCATTTTTACCGAAAAATGTACTGGGTAGAAACGGAAGCCCCCAAAATTTATAAAATGGTGTTTTTTCTTCAAATTTATGCCACAAGATAAATCCCCTAGGGGTCTCTGGGCCAATTAAAGTAACACAAAACCTACTTGGGGAATAAATCCCCTCAGTATTAACCCTGACTAAAGAACCCCCATAAAATATAACTTTTAATTATGCTCATTAAAATAATTTTCAACTTGGTGTGTTGCACATTTATTGGCACTAGATGGCAGTGGTGTTTAAAATTATTAACACTGTATCCAGTTAATTCCTCTCTAATGGGATCACGAAGTGTCTGTCATGCAGACTACTATTTTGTCATTACTATCTAGTGTAGTCCAGTGCCCTGCTGCAGCTCGGACACTCGGTGTACTACCTAGAAAGGTCGCAGGTACAGTGTGCTATTAAAACCTTAATCCTCTCTTCTAAAAGTTTTTGCCATTCTGAATGGCTTTCTCAAAGACATGAGGCACGTCAGACTCGCGGGTTAACAGGTATTTATAGACTTACTCATTACCATAACTAATTGTTTGGCGTTCCTCACAGCCAATCACGCATCGTAATCTCTCTGATGTCACTCTCTTTCATGATGCCTCCCTGACCAATCAATTCTTGGCGCATGTCATTGAACTTCTTGTTTTCGGGCTTGGAATAAACTCTCTGCGCAAACTCAAATTTCCGCGTAGGTCCGTGAACTTTGAAAAGAAATCAATCTTTATATTATGCTTTGCGCATGACAGAAAAACTGCCATTGTGTTTGGACTTAGTCTATTTTTTAGGTCAATCAATTGACTGCGCATGTTTTTGGACTTAAATTGATTCCTAAACTATTCTTTTTACTGCGCATGATTTTAGACTTTGTCTCATTTCAAACTAGTTCGTGGCTTGCCCATGTTTTTAGACTTAGACTGATTGCAACTTAAATCTTTTTGTGCATGTTTTTAGACTTAGATTAATTCCAGACCTATTCTTTTTACTGCACATGATTTTTACCTTAGTCGTATTTCCAACCTTCAGCCACTATATGCTCTCCTCATGCTGGCAACACTTCCACACTGTGTCATTCAGCCACTATATGGTCTCTTCATGCTGCCACCACCTCCACGCTGTGTCATTCAGCCACTAGATGGTCTCCTCATGCTGCCAAAACCTCCACGCTGTGTCATTCAGCCACTATATGGTCTCCTCATGCTTCAGCCTCATCCAGGCTGTGTCATTCAGCCACTATATGGTGTCCTCATGCTGCCAACACCTCCATGCTGTGTCATTCAGCCACTATACGGTCTCCTCATGCTGCCAACACCTCCACGCTGTGTCATTCAGCCACTACAAGGTCTCCTCATGCTGCCACCACCTCCACGCTGTGTCATTCAGCCACTATATGGTCTCCTCATGCTTCAGCCTCATCCAAGCTGTGTCATTCAGCCAGTATATGGTCTCCTCATGCTGCCAACACCTCCACGCTGTGTCATTCAGCCACTATATGGTCTCCTCATGCTGCCACCACCTCCACGCTGTGTCATTCAGCCACTATATGGTCTCCTCATGCTTCAGCCTCATCCAAGCTGTGTCATTCAGCCACTATATGGTCTCCTCATGCTGCCAACACCTCCACGCTGTCATTCAGCCACTATACGGTCTCCTCATGCTGCTAACACCTCCACGCTGTGTCATTCAGCCACTACATGGTCTCCTCATGCTGCCACCACCTCCACACTGTGTCATTCAGCCACTGTATGGTCTCCTCATGCTGCCAACACCTCCACGCTGTGTCATTCACCCACCATATGGTCTCCTCATGCTGCCAACACCTCCACGCTGTGTCATTCAGCCACTATATAGTCTCCTCATGCTGCCAAAACCTCCACGCTGTGTCTGTCAGCCACTATATGGTCTCATACTGATGCCACCTCCAGGCTCTGTCATTGTGCCGCTCTGCTTCAGTGATTCTAAAAGTGTGCTCCATGTTGGGAGTAGTAGTACCTGCAGTAAGAAACAGATCACAGCTAGTGTCACTCCTGACACCCACTGCGATTCTCCTGCGATGTGAATTTCGGGACTCAGCTGTGCTCACAGCTACAGAGCCAGGAGAACAGCTGATGCTGAGCAGTAGATATACATTGTGTATAGAGATGAGCGAATCGAACTTGACGAACCCGAATTCGTTACGAATTTCATGAAAAATGTGATTTGCAATGAATACGAATATTGCCCTGATTCTATCACACAAATCACTTAATTAAACTCCATTTTACAGCATTCCAGGCTATTGTGGAGCTAAGATGGCGGATCCACATGTGAGTACATGGGGCAGGGGATTATGGGAGGGCGGGAAACAGCGGCGGGAATGAAGATAGGCGGGCTGACCCAGAACCACATGTGAGATACAGCCTATCAGTGTTCACTGACCCCTGTGATGTCACAGCCCCTATATAATCGGCGGCCATCTTGCCTCACTTCATTTCATCTATGCACTCAGATGGAGAGGACGCGACTGTGTGTGTGTGAATAGCTCATACCACAGCGTTACACTGCAACTGCTAGTCACATCAGCATTAGGAAAGGCAGGAGTGCAGAGTGCTGTGCTGTTACACTGAGAAGGATCATTGATAGCTAAACCTCCTATTCACGTTATTGAGTATTGCAGCAGAGAGGGGCAGATAGCTATCAGCTGCCTCATACAGATTTCATACATCATTTTTCAGCTCTATTGAGTTGTTTTTTTCTCCACAAATCTTCTGCTGCTCAGAATTGTGTGACAGAGTGCAATTTAGGGTTTAATCCCTGGATTTTTTTTTTGGTGGTGCTGCACTGTTGGGTCCTGGTTGGGTCCTGCTGCTGTTCAGAAATAAGTCATATTTGTGTGGACTTTAGTGCCTTTTTACCATTTTTCACCTGTTACTCTGTCTCTGTGCTAAATTCAGTGTTATACCACACTGCCGGTGTATTAAAGAAAAACATTTGTTTCCTGAGTACAAATACGCTTTTTCAGTGGCCTTATCATTGCAAAGGGCCTAAATACAAGCAAATAGCGTACCATATACCACCTTTTTTTCTGTCTCTGTGCTAAATTCAGTGTTATACCACACGTTATACACCTACCGGTGTATTAAAGAAAAAAAAGTGTTTCCTGAGTAAAAATACGCTCAACAGTGGCCTTATCATTGCAAAGGGCCTACATACAAGCAAATAGCGTACCATATACCACCTTTTTTTCTGTCTCTGTGCTAAATTCAGTGTTATACCACACGTTATACACCTGAAGGTGTATTAAAGAAAAACATTTTTTTCCTGAGTACAAATACGCTTAACAGTGGCCTTATCATTGCAAAGGGCCTAAATACAAGCAAATAGCGTACCATATACTAGCTTTTTTTCTGTCTCTGTGATAAATTAAGTGTTATACCACACGTTATATACCTGCCGGTGTATTCAAGAAAAAAAAGGTTTTCCTGCTTAAAAATATGCTTAACAGTGGCCTTATCATTGCAAAGGGCCTACATAAAAGCAAATAGCGTCCTATTTAGTACCTGTATTTCTGTTTTATACCACACGTTATACACCTGCCGGTGTATTAAAGAAAAAAAAGGTTTTCCTGCGTAAAAATACGCTTTTTCAGTGGCCTTATCATTGCAAAGGGCCTAAATTCAAGCAAATAGTGTACCATATACCACCTTTTTTCAGTCTCTGTGCTAAATTAAGTGTTATACCACACGTTATACACCTGCCGGTGTATTAAATAAAAAAAAAGTTTTTCCTGCGTACAAATACGCTTAACACTGCGCTCATCATTGCAGAGGGCATACATACAACCAAGTAGTGTACTATTTAGTACCTGTATTTCTGTCTTGGTGCTAAATTCAGTGCTATTCCACACAATAGTATACAGTATACTATATTATTTAGTAACTGTTATTCTGTCTAGGGCCTATATACTTTGAAAGGACAGCCGTAAGTAATCGTCTGCTGCTGTTCTATACCCTCATAAACGCACTAAGTATGTCAGGCAGGGAAGTGCCAGAGGCCTACATACGTCAGGCAGAGTTGGCAGCAGACTTGCGGCGAGTGGCAGCAGGAGTCGCAGCAATAGGCCTGAGCTCCCGTTAACACCCAGCGGTCGTGTCGTCGACCCATCTCTCCTCATCAATTAGTTTGCACACTCATCCCCATCATCACAAGCGACATCTGACAACTCCTGTCAAGAATCGGTGGGTTCCTCAGACACAACCCTCAGTTGGCATGGCCGGGGAGCAGTCCCTGTAATCCCATTGCCTTTGTACTATGCTGTTCTCTCTCCCAAAGAAGTATCTCATGCTTTGGGTTCAGCTCCACTATTTAGCAAGGACGATGTAATAGCGGACAGTCAACATCTAATGGGCAGCCAAGAATGTGAGGAGACATGCGTCCCTTGCTCCGCAAGGCGGCCAAGTAGTGATGCGGAGAGTGACGTGGGAGGCGGTGTTTCAATTGCTCAGGGTCCTGAGGCAGACACTGTTGTGGAACACGAGGAGGACATCAGTGACGTGCACACATCTTTTGATGATGATGAAGCCGATCACAATTGGGAGCCGGGTGCAGAAGCTGGGGCTTCATCATCATCAGGAGAAGAGATTTGCTTTTTGTCTATGAGGCAGCAAGGCGGTAGCACGGTTGGCAATCAGCGTGGTGGTGGCAGTAGTGGAAATTCAGGAGCCAAATGTGCCAGGGGGAGACCACCTGCTTCGCGGCAAGCTACCATTCAGGGAGGTAGTGGAACAGGGGTTCCTGGAGACGGCGCCAATAGCAGTGAAATAGTGCGATCTACGGGTGGGAAAATCAGCTACTCTGCGGTGTGGTTGTTCTTCATAAAGAATCCGGAGGACCTTAGCGTAGTCACATGCAAAATCTGTGGGCAGAAAGTGAAGCGTGGCCAGGGTCCCAATCTCGGCACCACGGCCCTGCGTCAACACATGATTCGCCACCATAAAGCGGCCTGGGATAACCGTGGCTCCGAGGTAGTAGTCCAGCCTGCCGCATCATCCAGTGGCCATCCGCTCCCTCCGTCATCCAGCCAAGGCTCCACCACCTCAGCCGAAGGGAGCATTGTGTCAAACCATCCTTCTTGCGCTCCTGCTTCCTCCGCTCGTAGTCAGCCATTCCAACAACAATCGATCGGCGAAGCCATGTCCAAGAGACAACAGTATGTGCCCACTCATCCAACGGCGCAGAAGTTGAATGTGCTCCTGTCCAAGTTGCTGGTGTTGCAGTCCCTCCCTTTCCAACTGGTGGACTCTGCAGCTTTCAGGGAATTGATGGCTTGTGCCGAGCCGAGGTGGAGAGTCCCAAGCCGTCATTTCTTTGCGAAGAAGGCAGTACCTGTCGGTGTGTTCAAAAGTGCACGGCAGCTCCGACGTTTGGAGCTGTAACTACGGGGAGGGATAATACATGTCATTTACGTCCCACTGGGTAAATGTTGTTCCTGCACAGCCACAGCAGCAACTTGGACAGGTCACACCGCTTCCTCCTCCACGCTCTCGCTCCCAGGCAGTTGGTCCTTTCACAGTGTGCGCCTCCTCCTCTTCCTCCTCCTCCCCCGTATCCTCGGCCTCCACTGTACATCCAAATCTCGGTGGCCCTTCATCGTACCACGTTTGTAGGGCACAGCGGTGTCAAGCCGTCCTTCACATGGTTTGCCTTGGCGAACGGAGTCACACAGGGGAGGAACTGCTGAAGTTCATTAGGGAAGAAATCTGAGTATGGCTCACTCCACGAAATCTGGAAATGGGAACCACGGTGACCGACAATGGGAAGAACATTGTGGCCGCGCTGCGACAAAGAAGTGTGAACCATTCGCCCTGCATGGCACACGTGTTGAATCTGGTTTTCAAGAAATTCATCAAGTCTTCACCCCATTTGCAAGACGTCCTGACAATGGCAAGGAAACTGTGCATGCACTTCAGCCACTCGCACACCGCCAAGCACACTTTGCTTGAGCTGCAGCGTCAGAACGGTATCCCACAACATAGTCTCATTTGTGACGTTGCCACACGTTGGAATTCCACCCTCCATATGTTGGACAGACTATGCGAACAAAGAAAAGCCATCACGGATTTTTTGATGATACAAGCAGATAGGAGTACTCCCCTGTGTAACTTCATTGTGAACGAGTGGCAGCTCATACGTGACACCTGCTGTTTGCTGAGGCCCTTTGAGGAAGCCACATTTTTTGTTAGTCGCTCGAATTATGCCATGAACGACATGATTCCACTCCTACATTTACTCCCAAAAATTATTGAAAACATGGCTGGTCACGGCAATGGAGATGTTGCGCCTACATCAGAAGGCTACATGAGTCCTGTGGGGGATGAACTGGAGGAGGATTATGAGGGGCAGAGCGGAGCACAGTTTACGGTGGATGAGATGGCCGGTGTTTCTGGTCATTGGAGAGGAGGAGCAGGAGCAGCCAGAGGAGCTGGAGGGTTATTACGAGGGAGGCGAGACAGAGGACCCAGACACACCGTGGCAGTATGCAGTGGAGATGGAGGCAGGTAGTCCCAGTGAGTCACTGTCACAAATGGCACGATGCATGCTGAGTTGCTTGCGTAGTGACCCCTGAATTGTCAAAATTCGTCAGCGCGATGACTTCTGGATCTCCACCTTATTAGACCCTCGCTACCGGCCCAGAATGGGGGCCTTTTTTACACCCACTGAGAGGGAGGAAAAACTGACCTACTTCAGGGAGCTTCTACATAGTCGGTTGGCCGATGCCTATCGGCCACATGGTCCATCCACTCGCAGGTCTGACTTGGGGGGCCCTCTGCGCTCACCTTCCACTGCCACGGCTGCTGGGGAGGGGAGGAGTGGCAGGAGCAGTACCGGCTCAATCAGCAGCAGCCTGAGTCTACAGTCGCTGATGAGTAGCTTCCTTCAGCCGCATAGTGAAGCTACTCATCAGCAGCAGGTGGACATGGAGCAGGACCTGAACCAGCAGGTGATGGCTTACCTCGACATGACCCTGCCAACAACCGTTGAAGATCCGCTGGACTTCTGGGCAGCCAAACTCGATTTATGGCCGCAACTAGTGGAGTTTGCCCTGGAAAAGCTGTCCTGCCTGGCCAGTAGTGTGCCATCAGAGCGGGTGTTTAGTGCGGCCGGGGCCATAGTCACCCCAAGGCGAACTCGTCTGTCCACTAAAAATGTGGAGAGACTGATGTTTGTCAAGATGAAACAGGGATGGATCAGCCAGGATTTCCAGCCACCAATGACAGATGGGTCTGAGTAGATTGACCCTGCTCCTACAACAATATTTTCTCTATTGTGGTTGGTTATGAAACCGTCTAGGGCAGACCTGGGGATTGTACGGCCCGCTTGACACATACGGCCCTTTGATTGGCTCTGACTGGCCCGCGCTGATTGGGGGACAACTATGCTGCCTAATCTGGGGGACATCTATGCTGCCTAATCTGGGTGACATCTATGCTGCCTACTCTGGGGGACAACGATGCTCCTAATCTGGGTGACATCTATGCTGCCTAATCTGGGGGACAAGTATGCTCCTAATCTGGGGGACATCTATACTGCCTACTCTGGATGACATCTATGCTGCCTAGTCTGGGTGACATCTATGCTGCCTAATCTAGGGGACAACTATGGTCCTAATCTGGGGGACATCTATGCTGCCTAATCTGGGGGACAACTATGCTGCTAATATGGGGAAAACTGAAGCTTCTGGCCTTGGGCCTATAATTTTTTGAAGTTTAGCAGTAGCTAAATACATGCTTAATGCAAATGTCAACATTGATCTTTAAATGCAAGGGGTTATGAAAACCTCTTGGGTACTGCAAATGCATGCTCCAGACTCATTCTGTGTCTTTCAGGAACTACTTGCCTCCCTGGTGCCTCTGGCCTTGGGCCTTACATTTTTGGATGTTTAGCAGTAGCTAAATACATGCTTAATGCAAATTTCAACAATGATCGTAAAATTCTCGGCGCTCTGCCAGGGCCTTCTCCTACCCCGCCTGTGCCGATCCGAGGACCTCACTAACCAACTCACTAACTAATCCAATCGCTTATAGCGACGGGCAGTGTGTACAAAGGGCAGGGAGTTAATAAACGCCAGCTTATGACCCTCACTTACTGGTAATTCCTCGTTTTAAGATTAAATAATTGCAATCACAGATCCCTATCACGAACTGGTTTCAGCGTGCAACACGCACCTGTCCTTGAAAGATAGAGAGACGCTAATCTGTTCAGTGGAGCGCTAGTGTGGCCCAGGACATCTGAGGCCATAACACACCTGGTATTGCTCGATCTCGCAATTGATCGGGCAAGGTAAGGGGTTATTAAAGCCTCTTGGGTACTGCTGAGGCCTACTCCTGACTGCTCCTGGTGCAATATATGGGGTAATTAAACACTCTTGGGTAGTGTTATTGTTAAATTTACTGGTAATTTTATCAGTAATAAAATTGAATTTTGCAGAATGCTAACCGTTACACAACGGAACGCTTGTTGCGTGTAATTTTTTTATGAAAAAATAAAATAAATAGATGGAGAGGGATTAACTCTGCTTAAGCATTGTTAGGATTCGGCAGGCTGGAGGTGGATCCTCTGTGTCAGAGAGGGATTGGCGTGGACCGTACCGGTGGACCGGTTCTAAGTTGCTACTGGTATTCACCAGAGCCCGCCGCAAAGCGGGATGGTCTTGCTGCGGCGGTAGCAACCAGGTTGTATCCACCGGTAACGGCTCAACCTCTCTGGCTGCTGAGACAGGCGTGGTACAAAAGGACAAGGCAAGAGCAAGGTCGGACGTAGCAGAAGGGCAGGGCAGGCAGCAAGGGTCGTAGTCAGGGGCAACAGCAGAAGGTCTGGAACACAGGCTTGGGACATACACAAAACGCTTTCTATGGCACAAGGCAACAAGATCCGGCAATACTGGGAAGGGGAAGTGAGGTTATATAGGCGTGGAGCAGGTGGGAGCTAATTACAGATTGATTGGGCCAGGCACCAATCATTGGAGCACTGGCCCTTTAAATCTTAGAGAGCTGGCGCGCGCGCGCCCTAGAGAGCGCAGCCGCGTGTGCCAGAACGTGACAGCCGGGGACCAGGACAGGCAAGTAGCTTGGGATGCGATTCGCGAGCGGGCGCGTCCCGCTATGCGAATCGCATCCCCCGTTGGCAGTGTCAGTGCAGCGCTCCCGGTCAGCGGGTCTGACCGGGGCGCTGCAGAGAGGAGAAAGCCGCGAGCGCTCCGGGGAGGAGCAGGGACCCGGAGCACTCGGCGTAACAATCATTTTTAGCGAATAGAATCCTTTTGCTGTCTGATTTTTTGGAGACAGATGCACTTACACACATGTAGTAAGTTTTTTTAACCAAATTTCAAACATTGTGTGGTTTATTACTTTTGAGAAGAATGTCTTTGGGTGGTCCACCATCCTGCATTATAGAGTCTCCTGAACTGCTGTATATGCGCTGTATATGCGCAAGTATTTTGTCCGACAATTTTGATAACATTTTGCATTTTTTTTGGGTGGATTGTGAAGCCCGGGTGATGGGTGTGTAGTGTGTACTCGTGCATCAGTCAACTCCAGTCTGTGTCCGTTAGGCAATATATGGGTTACTGATGCAGCAGAGGTGGGCCTTGGTCTTGGAATTTCAATTATTAAAAAAAATTTGAACATATTGTGTGGTTTATTATATTATAGAAGAATGTCTTTGGGTGGTCCACCGTCCTGCATTATAGAGTCTTCTGAACTGCTGTATATGCGCTTGTTTTAACAAAAAGGTATTTTGTCAGACAATTTCGAAAAAATGTTGCGTTTTTTTGGGGTGGATTGTGAAGCCCGGGTGACGGATGTGTAGTGTGTACTCGTGCCTCAGTCAACTCCAGTCTGTGTCCGTTAGGCAATATATGGGTTACTGATGCTGCAGAGGTGGGGCCTTGGTCTTGGAATTTCAATTATTTAAAAAAAATTTAATATATTGTGTGGTTTATTATATTATAGAAGAATGTCTTTGGGTGGTCCACCGTCCTGCATTATAGAGTCTTCTGAACTGCTGTATATGCGCTTGTTTTAACAAAAAGGTATTTTGTCAGACAATTTCAAAAAAATTTGCGTTTTTTTGGGGATGATTGTGAAGCCCGGGTGTGTACTCGTGCATCAGCCAACTCCAGGCTGTGTCTTTCAGGCAATCTATGGGTTACTGATGCAGCTGAGGTGGGGCCTGGGTCTAGGAATTTCAATTTTTTTTTAAAAATTCAGCAATTGTGTGGTTCATTATTTTTGAGAAGAAAGACTTTTGGTGGTCCACCGTCCTGCCTTATTGAGTCTTCTGAAATGTTGGATATGTGCTTGTGCTTACACAAAGTTGTACATTTCAAAAAAATAATTATACAATTTTGTTGATTTTGGGGCGGATTGTGAATCCCTGTGTGTACTAGTGCATCAGCCAACTCCAGGCTTTGTCCTTCAGGCAATAAATGGGTTCCTGATGCCACAGAGGTGGGGCCTGGGTCTGGGAATTAAAAATTTTTGGATTGCGGGTGCTACAAAAAAAGATGGACACACCCTAATCCATTCAGTGGAGCGCGCCTGCGGCCCCGGACATCTGAGGGCATAACACACCTGTTATTGCTCGATCTCAGGAGAAGGGGGTTCATCATCGGGAGAAGAGAGTTGCAGGTTGCCCTTGAGTCAGCAAGGCGGTAGCACGGTTGGCAGTCAGCGTGGTGTGGCAGTAGTGGAAATTCTGGAGCCAAACGTGCCCGGGGAAGACCACCTGCTTCGCGGCAGCTTACCTTTCTGGGAGTTAGCGGGTTACCAGCACCGGTCGATGAAAGATAGAGACACGCTAATCCGTTCAGTGGAGCGCGCCTGCGGCCCCGGAAATCAGAGGGCATAACACACCTGGTATTGCTCGATCTCGCAATTGATCGTGCAAAGGTAATGGGTTATTAAAGCGTCTTCGGTACTGCTGAGGCCTACTCTTGACTGCTCCTGGTGCAATGTATGTGGTAATTAAACACTCTTGGGTAGTGTTTTTTTTTTATTTACTGATAATTTTATCAGTAATAAAATTGAATTTTCCAGAATGCTAATCGTTACACAACGGAACGCTTGTTGCGTGTGATTTTTTTAATGAAAATAAAATAAATAAAATAAAATACGGACAGGGATTAACTCTGCTTCATCATTTTGGGCGAAAAAAGTCCTTTGGTGATCTGATCTTTTGGAGACAGATGCGCTTACACACATATTTAATTAGTTTTTGTAAAAAAAAATTAAAACATTGTGTGGTTTATTATTTTTTAGAAGAATGTCTTTGGGTGGTCCACCGTCCTGCATTATAGAGTCTTGTGAACTGTTGGATATGCGCTTGTTCCTACACAAAGGTATTTCTTTAAAAAATTTCTAAAATGTGGTTTTTTGGAGGGGATTGTGAAGCCCGGGTGTGTACTGGTGCATCAGCCAACTCCAGGCTGTGTCCTTCAGGCAATATATGGGTTCCTGATGCCGCAGAGGTGGGGCCTGGGTCTTGAAATTTAAAATTTTTGGATAGCGGGTGCTACCAATGAGAAATTTTTGACAAAAATTTCATATATTGTGTTGGTTTTTGGGGGGGGGGGATTATGAAGCCCTGGTGTGTACTCTTGCATCAGCCAACTCCACGCTGTGTCATGCAGGCAATATATGGGTTACTGATGCCACAGGGGTGGGGCCTGGTTCTGAAAATTTCAAATTTTTGGATAGCGGGTGCTACCAATGAGAAATCTTTGACAAAAATTTCTCATTGTGTTGTTTTTTTGGGGGGGATTGTGAAGCCCTGGTGTGTAGTGTACTAGTGCATCAGCCAACTCCACGCTGTGCCATTCAGCCACTAAATGGTCTCCTCTTGCTGCCAACATGTCCACGCTATGTCATTCAGTCACTATATGGTCTCCTGACACTGATGCCACCACCAGGCTCTGTCATTGTGCTGCTGTGCGGCAGTGATTCTAAGAGCGATGCCGGTAATCTGCATGCTATTCTGAATAACAGTATTATTTCACTACCCCAGCACACTCCATATGCGTTTTAGGACACAGCAAAGTGTTCTATACCCCTATAGAGGCTGTATGTAGGCTAGAAATAGCCTTTTTTTTAACATCGATTCACCACGAATAAATTCGGATCGAAACAAACTTTTTGGGAAAATTCGGCGAATCGGCCTAATCGAATTTTTTAAAAGTTCGCTCATCTCTATGTACAACATTTACTTACGTTTTATGTACACAGACACAAAGCTATTTTTCTGTGTACAGGAACCATATACATTTTCATTACACAGACTTACACATTTATTAACTCTCCAACAAGGTTCAGGTGCATACACCTGATAAGTGCAAATTTTAGCAAGAAAGTCCTATGAATATGGGGTTATGTACATAGAACGGACGTGTAAGGATCTGCAGTCCACCTACACTAGGAGTCTATGGGAAACACAGCCTTACCACAGCCAGGAACAAAACTTACGTATCTCCTACTGGCTAGGAGTCTCTTGACTTAATGGTCAGGCACAAAGCTTGATGGTTACATTGCTGAACATGAAACTGGAACAATCTTAGCACAGTCCTGCTAGGCACAATCTCTTGAACTTGGTTACTGGAAAAACAAAAGTGGTTAGCAAAGAAAAGCAACAGTCATTACTTAATTGTCCTTCAAAAGACATTTTTCCGGGATCTTCTTGTGCCTCTTGTAGACCCCCTAGCCCTTCCTACAACAGTGGGATTCAAAGTGACCAGGGGTTTACTGGACGGGATCAAGGTTGGTGCATAAGGTTTTAGCACCATCTCCATGCCAGGAGTGGGCCAAAGCACTTTCGTCGGTACCCTGCAAGCAGGCAAACTCTCCACGTCGGAAGAGGGCCTTGGTACATACGTTGGTACCTGTGCAGGAGGCAAACTCTCATTGCTCCGAGAGGGCCTAGGTACGGTCTTTGGTGCCCGAAGTTTAGGTTTACTTTCTTGATCTTGGACAGGACTTGGCACTTTGCTGTACACAGAAGATGATTGATGTTGTGGAGGCTCCTCCTCCTTGAGTACGGTGGTGGAGGCATCAGGAGCAGACCATTTCGGCCTCAGGTTGAAAGGATCCGATTCCCAATCTGTAGACGGAAAGTATTTGAAGGGAAGCTGTGTTGGGGTTGTTGGTCTGGTGACCGCAGCAGCCCGTTCTCCACCCCGGCTCTGGACGGGGGTGTACTCCACTATCTCACCCACCTCGAGAGAGTAGAACTTTTTGTGAAGATATGGCCTCTGTACTGCTTGCCGGTTTACGAGGATGGTTTGCCCTGTATGGCAATCTAGGAGTGTCCCATAACCTCTAACCTTGTCGAACTTGGCCACAGTTGCTCTTTGTCGTTCTAGAGGCTCCTCCCCTTCTCGGGGATGATCCCACTTGCGGATGTAGAGTGCTTCCATTTCTTTAGTATTCTCCTGATAACAAATTCTTTCCTTAGGAGGCAAATGTACATGCTTTGGGGCGTACAGTTCTCTGTGTCGGGCCTTTAATTGTCGGGACTTCTTAGCGTGCTTCTCCGGCAGCAGGTTAACTCTTCCTGTGCTGACCGGACCAGAGGATCGTAGCATGAATTCATTTTGCAGTTTACACATTGCAGCAAATAAATCTTCGCCTCCCCCCTTACTTTTCGCACCACACGCACCACTCCTGTACACTGTAATGCGGTCTGCGACACATGAATAAAGTGAGGACTGAGGACTTCATCAGGCAAGCAGGGGATCTCAGAAACAGATTCCTCGAGAGAGGATACTCCGACCGAATATTCCGGGGGGCATATAAATTTGCCCTGAGGAGCAACAGACCCGACCTCCTAGCACTCAAGAAAAAAAACTTTCGAACGGAAAGATTAACAGGATGATAGGAACATATGATGAAAGATGGGACGGGTTGCAAAATATTCTGAGGCAACGTTGGGGAATCCTGAAATCTGATGCCCACTTAAGGGAGGTCCTATCAGAACATCCTTCTGTCACATTCAGAAGGGGGAGGTCCTTACAGGACCGACCAGTACACAGTCATTATCAAACATCGCCCCCTCCTAAATCATGGCTAAACAGAAAACCAAGTGGCACCTTTAAGTGTGGTGGTAACTGTGTTGCATGTCCCTCCCCACATAGACTGGTCCAAAACATTCACCAGTGACAGCACGGGAATTATGTACAAGATTAGGGATTTTGCCAACTGTAAGACATAGAAGGTAGTATACCTGTGGAAATGTTCATGCCCTCTCATCTATGTAGGTAAGACTATACGGGAGCTGAGACGTAGGATTGGTGAGCATTTGGGTGATGTACGGAATCGGAGGGATACATCAGTAGCAAGACACATCTGGCAAGTTCATGGTGGAGACTCTAGGGCTCTGAAATTTCAGGCCATAGAGGTGACATTGATAATAAGATCTTGAGAAAGGAAACGGAATGGATTTATAGACTCCAAACTGTAAGTCCAAACGGTCTGAATGAAAGTATAAATTTTTCGGCATTTATCGAGTAGATAGATTTAGGTAAACTGGTCGGGTTAATTAGCAATATGGGACATGTGGAGTAGTTTGTGATATCGACATTTCCCATCTATACTGTGAGATGTTCACGGTAATTATCTCAAATTCATCTGTGATTATCAGGTTGGAAATATCAATGAATCCTGCAATTCTATATTGTGACTTGGCATGGGTTATTAAATGGTGGGTAGAACTAAGAGAATGAGTTTTCTTGTGGCTGTCCCTTTTATTTCCTATAGAATCCCCTACTAAGGACCCACACTTAGCAAGAGCAGGGACTGTCACCGTAGTTGAGGCCACCCTGTTAAGGAGGTGGGTCTGTCAAAAGGCAGGGACAGAGGTGTGGGATTAGACGACGAGGGGGCACTTCTGTCTTAGACCTATTAACTTAATCTTATCTTTGTCTATATTATTTATTATCAAATGATATCCTACCCAGGCTATTTATGATGTCTTACCCCAGCTACTTATCTTTACCATCAAGGCTGCTGTGGAAGAAGAATTTGCTATTAAAATAGAGTGTATCATTTTATAAGCCAGAATAATTCCCTCCTCATATGGATATAGGAATAGGATCATCATAATAAATATATAAGATTCTACTTTATCAATTCCTATAGTCCCTATATGGGAACTGTTTTGGTGTCATTACTTTATAATCCCCAAACTATCCATAAATTTCATATTTATTTGTATTGTTTATTTTTATTTATTCATTTTTCTATTAAACCATCCCTGTTTTTTGTACTCTGGTTCATCTCACCATTCCCATGCCAACCTGATATAGTGCAAAATCTATGTAGCTAATGAATCTGAGTGTTAATTGACTATTGTTAATAATAGCATTGGGTACACCACATTAGGGAGCAATGTCTTATTTAGGATCCTAGTGACTATCTTTGCTATAAAAGACAAGCGCACTAGGTATAGTGCAGCTTTGAATCGCAAATTACCTGTTTGTTATCCTCACTAAGGGCTGGGAGCATGCGCAGAGTTCACACCGCATATCGCATGTGAAAGTGTTTACATCACGTGACAGCGGTGGGGATACGTCATACACATGCGCAGGACTGTCACCACTGAACATATTTGATTGTTTATATCACGCAGTAACAGTGGGGACGCGTCATACGCAGCTCTCATTGCTTTCATTTGGCATGCATGCGCAGTGTTGTATCAGAGCGCGGCGTGCTATAATAACTGCACTTTACATAACTAAGTGCTAAGGACAAAGGACATTGGATATCAAACACGTAAGCCCCATATTTATTATAGAGCTGATACCTTCCTATTTTGCACATGGCGGTGACGCGCTGATCCAGATGTGATCATCGCGTCACTGGAAGTCCCCGCCGGCGTGTACCGCGAGGCATAAAAACCATGCACAGTTATATCATGAGTACAGACGTATGTTGACACACGCTGACCGGCGTGTACGTCTGACCAATATGAGGGATATCAACATTCTATTCCTTGCATATTGCTCTGTCTCTGTGGAAGATTGAATGCTTCCCTATGCACACCAGCTGATCTTGCTCTATTGTAATTCAGGTTTATCGGTGCCATCTATCAGCCAGCCTCACTGTGACATCTGTCCATTATCATTGGACAGTTTAATATTAAAGTTCATTGAGAAACCCTGACACCAGATGGGGGGAAACGCGTCGGAACTTTAGGACAACAGTCTGTAATGTTGTTTCTTTTATTTTTCACTTACTTTTCACAAGAGGTGTTATAAGTCTTGATGGATACCCAATGTTAAAGGTGATTGTCTACCTCCCCCTTTATTGCTCATTGTTGGTCAATCGGCCAGAGTGATTAAGGGGCTATGTCCAAGGGACATAAAGTCTGAATCAGTATACTTTGGGAAGACTGACCAGACACATCTATTCACCTTATTTAATATTGCTTATTGATTGTTCAGGACTGACTATAGACTACATTGGGTATTTGGTATCATTATTTATCTATTTTTTGTCACGAGTGTATAGTCACAATAGGAATCAATTTCTGATTTTCAATGCATACCAATAAATGAATTGTTTTATACATATTTAAACAAGGGTCTATAAGGGCTGTGAGACATTTTTTGACATTGACTCTTTGATATATCAGTCTTTTGTGCTGCTTTACAAATATATACACACACACACACACAGTGAGTTTTATACATATATATATATATATATATATATATATATATATATATTTTACCCCTTTTTGATGTTTATTTTTTTACGATAATTTTTTCACTCATTGCGTCTTTTTTGTGTGTCTTTTTGGTGGAACATTTTCAGATGTTGCCTATTGTTCGTGCAAAATGCAGTAGACACTTATTTATTATCTGCCCAAGGTTTGTTTACACTGTCAAACTTTGCGCATTGCTGACATTTTTAACACAAATATAGAACATCAAGCAGCACACGTATCAAAATGTCAGATGCTTCTGCCACCAGTCAGATTATCTCTGGGATACGTAAAATATTTCCCATGTACCTTTTAAAAACAATGCAATGTTTATGGACTGCTTGTGATCACCCCTTCACCTGCAGTCTAACCGGATTCACAGAGATAATACACCAGGGTGAAATACTTCCTGCCACAGTTCAAACTTCAAACTGTAAAATTCCAACTTTTGCTGTTCTTGATGAGTGCAGGTGATTGCACCTGTGTAGTGTAACCATGGTGACTGTACAGCTAAGAATACCACTGTATGTGCAGGGAGGGAGGAAGAAGGTACAGCTGTTAGGTCTATGTATATGTGTGATCATGTGTATGTAGCAGAGTGTGTGTATGTAGCAGAGTGTGTGTTTTGTGTGTGTGTATGTAGCAGAGCTGAGTGTATGTATGCAGCAGAGTTGAGTGTGTGATTAGGTGTATGTAGTAGAGCTGAGTGTGTGTGTATGTAACAGAGCTGAGTGTGTGAATGTGTGTATGTAGCAGAGCTGTGTGTATATGTAGCAAAGCTGAGTGTGTGTATGTATGTAGCAAAGCTGAGTGTGTGTATGCAGCAGAGTTGAGTGTGTGATTGTGCGTATGTAGTAGAGCTGAGTGTGTGTATGTATGTAACAGAGCTGAGTGTGTGAATGTGTGTATGTAGCAGAGCTGTGTGTATAAGTAGCAAAGCTGAGTGTGTGAGTGTGTGTATGTATGTAGCAGAGCTGAGTGTGTGTATGCAGCAGAGTTGAGTGTGTGATTGTGCGTATGTAGTAGAGCTGAGTGTGTGTATGCAGCAGAGTTGAGTGTGTGATTGTGTGCATGTAGTAGAGCTGAGTGTGTGTGTATGTAACAGAGCTGAGTGTGTGAATGTGTGTATGTAGCAGAGCTGTGTGTATATGTAGCAAAGCTGAGTGTGTGTATGTATGTAGCAGAGCTGAGTGTGCGTATGCAGCAGAGTTGAGTGTGTGATTATGCGTATGTAGTAGAACTGAGTGTGTGTATGTAGCAGAGTTGAGTGTTTGAATATGTGTAGGTATCAGAGCTGAGTGTATGAATGTGTGTATGTAGCAGAGCTGAGTGTGTGTGTGTATGTAGCAGAGCTGAGTTTGTGTATATGTACCTGAGCTGAGTGTGTGATCATGTGTATGTAGCAGAGCTGAGTGTGTGATAGTAGAGCTGAGTTTGTGATTGTGTATATGCAGCTGAGTGTGCGATTGTGTAAATGCAACAGAGCTGAGTGTGTGAGTGTGTGAGTGTGTATCTAGCAGAGCTGAGTGTGTGATCATGTGTATGCATGTAGAAAAGAGAAAAAAGAGACAGGGATAGGATAGCGCCTCGCGTAATTCAGTGGGATAATCCCAGTCCACAACCCCAATGCTAGTGGTACTCACCTGGGGTATGGCTCGATATGTGCATATCACCCCTCCGTGTGGGGTCAGATGGTCTCTGGCTGCAGCCTGCAGGATCCAGCCGGGTCCTCGATGAGAGGTCGGCAGTAGACTTGTAGAATAGTGCAAAAAAGATTGCAAAAAAATGTTCTGCGGTGGAGCTGCCTTGTAGACATAGGAATGAAGCTTCAGTCTTATAATTAAAATCTCATTTATTGTGACATAAACTGAGATATGGACATGCAACTCATTTATTGTGACATAGACTGAGATATGGACATGCAAAACGCGTTTCGAGGGTAAGTTCCCCCTTTCTTAATTGCAAGAATTACAGTATAAGGTGCATACAGTGAGGCGCCATTTATACAAGAAAAAAAGGCACTAAAAACAAAACTCAGTACTACCCACAAAGGGGCGTTACGAATAAAAATCACATTAACTGTTAGAATTGCATATGAGCAATTTCCTAGACATATTATACAAAGACATATATAAAAACAAAGATAAGTATAAAAAACATGTGGTTATGCAAAATCATGTTAATATTGTATAGACTTGTAATCTTTTATGAGCGTACAATGTATTACAGTGTATAGGTCCAAAGAACAGGGTTGGACATTGGATTAACCAAGACGAAGCTTGGAGTCGGATGTATACGTCATACCTGGTGCTGGTACGCTAGTTCATTCACAAATCATAGTGACCAATCAGCGTGGAGCCGCTCATGACGTCACTATTGTTAGTAGCCAATGGAGCATGTTATCGGCTGGGGGAATGTACGTCGTAATAGTCGCTCTTTGTTTGGTAGATACGACGACCAATCACTATGAAGTACTGGGCAAGGTGGCCAATCAGAATCACTTGTATTCTGTCAATGGAAAGAGACGCGAGCCGGTACGCAATCTCCTAGATGGTGCAGAATTCAAAATTCAAAACAGTCCAGAGAAGGGCTATTGAGCCAATCAGATTTTTGTGCTGGATTATTTAGTTATTTTCTATATGGAGCTCGTATGTGTACGCATCCAAATCTAGGTGTGCGCCATTGGTTCGGGCGATTGGCCTATCAGTAACAAGCCGGTATCTGTATAGCTTTTCAATGGGAGAGTACATAGTTACATAGTTAGTATGGTTGAAAAAAGACATACGTCCATAAAGTCCAACCAGGGAATTGAAGGGAAGGGTGTAAGGGGATAAGGGAAAGGGATGTAGTTTTATAATTCTGCATAAGCATTAATGTTATTTTGTTCCAGGAATGTATCTAACCCTGTTTTAAAGCTGTTAATTGTTCCTGCTGTGACCAGTTCCTGAGGTAGACCGTTCCATAAATTCACAGTCCTCACGGTAAAGAAGGCCCCTTTAGACTAAACCTTTTCTTCTCCAGACGGAGGGAGTGCCCCCTCGTCCTTTGGGGGGGTTTAACCTGGAACAGTTTTTCTCCATATTTTTTGTATGGGCCATTTATATACTTATATACGTTTATCATTAGTGTTGCTCGTGAATATTCGCAATTCGAATTTTATTCGCGAATTCGCGAATATTCGCGAATATAGCACTATATATTCGTAATTACAAATATTCTTTTTTTTTTTTTTTTTACAGTACACATCCCTCTCTGCTTCCAGCTTATGTGGTGTAAAGAAGGCTCTAATACTACTACTGTGTGATACTGGTGTGCGAATTTTCGCATATGCGCAAATTTGTATATGTTAATTTTCGCATATGCAAATTTTTCGCTTATGCTAATTTTTGTATATGCTAATTTTCGCATATGTTTATTTTCGCACATGCGAATATTCGCATATGCGAAAATAAAACGAGAATATTACGAATATGCGAATATTCGCGAATATGACGAATATTCGTCCATATATTCGCGAATTCGAATATGGCCAATGCCGCTCAACACTATTTATCATATCCCCCCTTAAACGTCTCTTCTCAAGACTAAACAATTGTAACTCCTTTAATCGCTCCTCATAGCTAAGATGTTCCATGCCCCATATTAGTTTAGTCGCGCGTCTCTGCACCCTTTCCAACTCCGCAGTGTCCCTTTTATGAACAGGCGACCAAAACTGAACAGCATATTCCAGGTGAGGCCCTACCAATACTTTATAAAGGGGGAGTATTATGTCCCTGTCCCTCGAGTCCATGCCTCTTTTTATACATGACAATATCCTGCCGGCTTTGGAAGCAGCAGCCTGACATTGCATGCTATTCTGTAGTCTGTGATCTACAAGTACACCCAGATCCTTCTCTACCAGTGACTCTGCCAGTTTAATCCCCCCTAAGACATACGATGCATGCAGGTTATTAGTACCCAGACGCATAACTTTACATTTATCCACATTGAACCTCATTTGCCAAGTGGATGCCCAGACACTTAGTCTATCCAAGTCATCTTGTAACTTATGCACATCCTCTATAGACTGTACCGTGCTACAAAGCTTGGTGTCATCTGAAAAGATAGAAACAGCTGTTAATACCATCCTCTATATCATTGATAAATAAATTAAACAGCAGCGGGCCCAGTACTGAACCTTGGGGTACACCACTAATAACCGGGGACCAATCAGAGTACGAATCATTGACCACCACTCTCTGGGTACGATCCATGAGCCAGTGTTCAATCCAGTTACAAACTAAAGTTTCCAAGCCCAAGGACCTTAACTTACCTGTCAGACGTCTGTGAGGGACAGTATCAAACGCTTTGGCAAAATCCAGAAACACTATATCCACAGCCATTCCTCTGTCAAGGCTTCTACTCACCTCTTCATAAAAGCAAATTAGATTGGTTTGACAACTTCTATCCTTAGTAAACCCATGCTGGCTATCACTTATAATACCTATGTATCCCCTATGTATTCCTGTGTTATTTTTTCAGTATTTCCCTCCTTTTGTAATTCTACCCACAGTGATTCCACATCCTCAGAATATGGCATCGTGGCATCGTTCACACTGACTTTCATACTACTTCTAACATACAGACAGACTCCACCACCTTTTCTGTTCATTCTATCCTTGCGAAACAATGTAAACCCCTGCAGATTAACAGCCCAGTCATGCGAGGAGTCCAGCCATGTCTCAGTGACCCCAACTATATCAATATGTTCCTCCAGTATCAAGGCCTCAAGCTCCCCCATTTTATTTGCTAGGCTTCTGGCATTTGTGAACATACACTTTACATTTCCATTAAGTTTTACACATATAGTCTCACTAATGGGATTTTCAGAGTTATTGGGGTTAATATTATTATTTGAGTTATAAGGGCTAATTGTACTATTTAAGTTATTGGGGCTAATGGGATTTTTTGCGTTATTGCGTCTAACGTTGTTATTTAAGTTATTGGGGCTAACGGTATTTTTTGAGTTAATGGGGCTTATTGTAGTTATTGAGTTATTGGGGCTAATGGAATTTTTGAATTATTGGGATTACAATTTTTCGGGCTACATTTATTTTTACAGCTGGTTTGTAACGCATGAATCTCCTTATCCACTGCTCTTAACCTCCCCCCACAGGACTCCTCCCCACCCACCATTATGTCCTGACCCCTCTCTAACCTATCCATCCCACTGTCTGCTTTCTTTGCTTTATTATCCTCCCCCCACTCACCTAGTTTAAATACTCAGCCACCCCTTCCAGAATTCTCTCCCCCAGCACAGCAGACCCCCTTCCATTCAGGTGCAAATTATCCGTAGAATAGAGTTTGTACCCCAATGAAAAGTCAGCCCAGTGCTCTAAAAACCCAAACCCTTCCCCCTCACACCACAACTTAAGCCATGCATTTAACTCCCTAAGCTCCCGTTGTCTTTCCTGCGATGCGCATGGCACAGGAAGTATTCCAGAGAACACAACCTTAGAGGTCCTTCCCTTCAGCTTGGCACTTAGTTCCTTGTAATTATTCTTCAAGGACCTCCACCTACCATGTATTCTGTCGTTGGTTCCCACATGGACCACGACAGCTGGGTCATCCCCAGCCCCCCCTAGTAATTTGTCCACCCTTTCCACCACATGCCGAACCCTGGCACCAGGGAGACAGCAAACCATTCGGTTGAGGTGGTCTTGGCGACAAATTATTCTATCCGTCTTCCTGATTATAGAATCCCCTACCACAACTAACTGTCTTGGCCTACCTGCGTTACCATCCCCCACACTACTAGTTGAGCTGTTCCCCCGGCTGTTAGGGAGACCAGTATCCACTAGGGTTGCCATCTCTGATACTGAGGCCCTCGCATCATCGCCCAACTTGGCAATTTTACTTTGGAGATCAGAAGCAGAAGTGACCTTCCTTTTCCTTGCCCCCTTTCCAGTCCCTCTAACTACATTAACCCAACTCCCTACTTGGGCCTTTTGGCTAGTTTCTCCAACCTCCATTTCTACCCCACTAACTGCTTGCTCTGTAAGATTGTCAATCGCCCTCAATGTTGCATTTTGCTCCTCTAGATCTCTAATACGAGCTTCCAGGTGGGCAACATGCTCACATTTGTCACAGCGGTATTCACCCTGAAGCTGCTGCTCCAGAGATGTATACATGTGGCACAATGTGCACTGAAGAAAACCTCCAATCCTGCTGTCCATATCCTTGGTGACAAACAGCTGTTATTAACTATTAAGAAAAACTACTTTTATCAAGGGAGTGTAATACTTACAGTGGGTCCTGCTTACAACTTCTGCTTATATAACTTCTCAAATGTAACACTTAATAATACAACACTTTAGAATACAGACCCAGCTTCAGCTAGACTCAGACTCAGAGCAGGGCTCACAGAGTTTCCCAGTTAGTTTTATACACCTGAGAGCAGTTAATCAATTAACCCCTCCCCCAGGTGTGCTACAGACAGGAGGGAAAAAAAAATGCAAGGGCTATGCAACCGCTGGAGACACCCTGTTTGGAAAACAATGATCCACAGTATACTCAGCACATGAACTTCTGCTTATAAAACTTCTCAAATGTAACACTTAATAATACAACACTTTAGAATACAGACCCAGCTTCAGCTAGACTCAGTCAGAGCAGGGCTTACAGAGTTTCCCAGTTAGTTTTATACACCTGAGAGCAGTTAATCAATTAACCCCTCCCCCAGGTGTGCTACAGACAGGAGGGGAAAAAAATGCAAGGGCTATGCAACCGCTGGAGACACCCTGTTTGGAAAACAATGATCCACAGTATACTCAGCACATGAACTTCTGCTTATAAAACTTCTCAAATGTAACACTTAATAATACAACACTTTAGAATACAGACCCAGCTTCAGCTAGACTCAGTCAGAGCAGGGCTTACAGAGTTTCCCAGTTAGTTTTATACACCTGAGAGCAGTTAATCAATTAACCCCTCCCCCAGGTGTGCTACAGACAGGAGGGAAAAAAAAATGCAAGGGCTATGCAACCGCTGGAGACACCCTGTTTGGAAAACAATGATCCACAGTATACTCAGCACATGAACTTCTGCTTATAGAACTTCTCAAATGTAACACTTAATAATACAACACTTTAGAATACAGACCCAGCTTCAGCTAGACTCAGTCAGAGCAGGGCTCACAGAGTTTCCCAGTTAGTTTTATACACCTGAGAGCATTTAATCAATTAACCCCTCCCCCAGGTGTGCTACAGACAGGAGGGAAAAAAAAAAAATGCAAGGGCTATGCAACCGCTGGAGACACCCTGTTTGGAAAACAATGATCCACAGTATACTCAGCACATGAACTTTTGCTTATAAAACTTCTCAAATGTAACACTTTATTAAATACAACACTTTAGAATACAGACCCAGCTTCAGCTAGACTCAGTCAGAGCATAGTAGTGTAGTGATGATTCCCGCTAGGAGTTTTGTAAGTCTGGTGACCAATTCCTGTCCTGCTCCCGCCGTGGCGACCAATAGGAGTGGATCCCGATAGATACTTCGCAGAGGGACCAAAGAAGGAAAGAACATTTTCTTCAGGGACTAGTGGGTTAGGGGCATTCTTTTCTTGAATTAAAACGTGTGCTCGATATAGTCATTCAAGCCCAGTGGATTTAAAGTCTTCATCTTGAATATCCAATAATTCTCCCTCCTACACAGCTGCGTGTAGCGGCGATGGCTGGTGGCCGGACTATGTCCTATAGGTACTACGGAAAAGTCAGAAAATTTGCATTTGTGTCGTAGTGCGGCATGGCGAGAGACGCTATGTTGTTGATAACCTTTTTTCACGTTGGATTGATGGTTATTGGGTCTTGTGCTGAGCATTTGTGTGGTCCTACCAACATATTGGGTACCGCAGGTGCATTCTAGTAGGTAAATGACATATTCGGTTTTACAAGTCATTAAAGTTTTAATCTTAAATGTTTTGCCAGTGGTTTTGGAGGTGAACACTTTGCATCGATTTTTTATGCTGGAACAACATTTGCAATTCGCGGTGCCGCATCGGAAGGCACCTGTGAGTGTCATGTGAGACAATTACATCGAGAAACTCAGCATGATTTGCATAATGTGTATATGTGAACCGAACATTGCAAGGGTTTTCGTTCAAGCAGGAGATGAATTCTGTAAGCTCAGTTGAGTTGTTGTCCCATACGATGAATATATCGTCGATATACCTCTTATAGATAATGCAATGCCGGAAAAGGGGGTGCTCATAGATACATTGCTCCTCGAATGCTCCCATAAAAAGGTTTGCTAGACTGGGTGCGAATTTAGAGCCCATTGCTGTGCCACAGTGTTGTTGGTAAATGGTCCCGTTAAATCTGAAGAAATTATGTTCCAATATGAATTTTATTGCAGCTAGTATAAACTCCTGTTGTTCACTGGGCATCTGTTTGTCGCGGTCTAGGTAACGTGATACTGCAGAGATTCCTTGATCATGTTGAATGATAGTGTATAGTGACATTATGTCCATGGTAAGGAAGGAAAAATGATCTTCCCATTTTAAATTGATAATGGAGTTGATAAAGTCACTGGTATCACGGGTATAGGAAGGTAATTGACAGACGTATTTCTGAAGATGGAGATCAATATATTGCGATAAATTAGATGTAAGTGAATTTATTCCAGAGATTATTGGACGGCCAGGAGGGTTAGTGAGGCATTTGTGTATTTTCGGTAGATAATAAAATATGGGGACATCAGGTTAGGATATTTTGATGAAGTTAAACTCTTGTTTATTGATTACACCATCCTTCAATCCTTTGTCCAAAAGGGCTGACATTTCTTTCTGATAACTAAGAGTTGGATTTTTTTCCACAGTGATGTAGAAGTTTTCATCCGATAGTAATCTATGAGATTCTGCAATGTATTCCTCTCTATTCTGAATCATGATTCCACCTCCTTTGTCCGCCGATTTTATGATGATGGATATATCCTCGGACAAGGTTTTTAAAGCCTTCCTTTGTTGGAGGTTTAGATTCGGGTGAGCGGTGTTTTTTTTTTACCATTGTTCTTAGTCATAGTTTTGAAGTCTTGAGATACCCCTGCCATGAATGTCTCAATAAAATTTCCTCGATGATGAGTGGGGTAAAATACTGATTTAGGCTTTAAGCCGCAATTAATAGGGGTAGGATTTAATTCTGTTGAATACTCCGCATTTTTGGTTATGGTAGAATTGCCATTTAGTATGCGTGGTAGATTGAAGTGTCTTTTTAGTGTGAACTTTCTAATGAAGGCATTTAAGTCTAAAAATAGATCAAAATCCCTAGACTGACTCGAGGGACAGAATGAAAGTCCTTTTGTCAAAACCCCTGTTTCAATGGGGGTGAGAGCTCTTTTTGACAAGTTGAATGTCCATATCTCAGTCTATGTCACAATAAATGAGATTTTAATTATTTGACTGAAGCTTCATTCCGATTTCTACAAGGCAGCGCCACCGCAGACCATTTCTTTGCAATCATGTGTATGCAGCAGAGCTGAGTTTGTGATCATATGTATGTAGCAGAGCTGAGTGTGTGATTGTGTGTATGCAGCAGAGCTGAGTACGTGATCAGGTGTATGTAGCAGAGTTGAGTATGTGGGGTCATGCTTACACATAATCACATATTCAACTCTGCTCCATACCCATGTTGCACACTAATTTCTGCTACCACAGTGCCTCCAGCTTTTGCAAAACTCCAAATCCCAGCATGCCAAGTTTTGCAACACTTGGAGGCATTCTGATTGGTAAACACTGATATAGAGGTAATGTGACAGATTGTTCAGCAAAATTACATATTTTTTAAACTCATACATTCTGGGGGAGATCCTCAAAAACTTCTGTAATTTCTGTTCCAGCGATATTATTCACACCTTTTTTCTCTCCTCACATTTTCAAAGGTCTCTTCTGCTGCTTTAAAAATATGAAAATATGTGAAAATTCATTTTCGCACCACTTTTTTTTTTTGCACCTAAATATTTTTTTTCAGTCATATTGGTCATAAGCACATCATTGTTTTTCTTGTGAAATTCCCAATAAGTTTGATGTGTCACATGACCCTCTTCCTATTGAAAAAACAAAAGTTGGATTACAAATGGCTGACTTCAAAATGGCCGCCATGGTCACTTCCCATTTTGAAAAGTTTCCCCCCTCACATATACTAATGTGCCACAAACAGGAAGTTAATATCACCAACCATTCCCATTTTATTAAGGCGTATCCATATAAACGGCCCACCCTGTATATTAAAAATGACTATTTCTGGACTGCAGAGAGCCTCAATAGGGGTGTAGAACTCTTTGCTTTGTTCTAACATGCAATATGGAGTGTACTGGGGTAGTGAAATAATACTGTTATTCAGAATGACATGCAGATTACAGGCATCGCGGCACAATGACAGAGCCTGGAGGTGGCATCAGTATGAGGAGACCATGTAGTGGCTGAATGACACAGCATGGAGGTGTTGGCAGCATGAGGAGACCATACAGTGGCTAAATGACACAGCATGGAGGTGTTGGCAGCATTAGTAGACCATATGGTGGCTGAATGACACAGCTTGGATGTGGCTGAAGAGTGAGGAGACCATATATTGGCTGAATGACACAGTGTGGAGGTGTTAGCAGCATGAGGAGACCATACAGTAGCTAAATGACACAGCGTGGAGGTGTTGGCAGCATGAGGAGACCATATAGTGGCTGAATGAAAAAGCATGGATGTGGCTGAAGCATGAGGAGACCATATAGTGGCTGAATAACACAGCCTGGAGGTGGCTGAAGCATGAGGAGACCATATAGTTGCTGAATGAAACATCCTGGAGTTGGCAGCAGCATGAGTAGACACTAGGGCTTCACAATCTCTAAGAATAAACTATGAATTTTGACATTTAAATTGAAGATTTAGGGTTGCTAGTGCTACCATAAAAATGTTTTAGGCCCAAGCCCAGCAGCATCAGTAAACCATATATTGGCTGAATGACACAGCCTGGAGTTGGCTGAAGCATGAGGAGACCATATAGTGTCTGAATGGCACAGCCATGAGTTGGCAGAAGCATGAGGAGACCATTGAAATGTAAGATTTTTAAATAAAAATTTAAGATTTATAACTTGAAATTGAGGATTTTGAAATTGAAATTTTAACTCCCAAGTTTCAGTGTCCCGGGCCCCGGCGTGTGGGTACAAAGGACCAAATCTAACAAGGAGTCACATGTCACATGGCAGCACAATGAAAGAGGTAGCATCAGTATGAGGAGAACATATAGTGGCTGAATGGCACATCCTGGAGTTGTCTAAAGCATGAAAAGAGACCATATAATGGCTGAATGAGACAGCCTGGAGGTGGCATCAGTATCAGGAGATCATATAGTGGCTTAATGACTGCCTGGAGTTTCTGGCAGCATGGGGAGACCATACAGTGTCTGAATGGCACAGCCTGGAGGTGGCTGGAGCATGAGGAGACCATATAGTGGCTGAATGGAACAGCCTGGAGTTGGCGGCAGATGAGGAGACAATAGGACCTCACAATCTCTAAGAATAAAAGATTAATTTTGAAATTTCCATTGAAGATGTATGGTACCTAGTCCTATTGTAACTATATATATATATATATATATATATATATATATATATATATGTATTTATGTAATGTCCTAGGCCCAGCAGCATCACTAAACCATGTAGTTGCTGAATGACACAAATTGGAGCTGGCTGAAGCATCAATAAACTATATATTGGATGAATGGCACAGCCTGGAGGTGGCTGAAGCATGAGGAGACCATATAGTGGCTGAATGAGACAGCCTGGAAGTGGCAGCAGCATCAGGAGTCCTGAAAGTGACTCGGTGACAGAGTGGTGCGGTGGGTAACAATGCCAGTACCTGGTGACGAAGGTGGGTGAAACAAGGTCTGATGCGGAGGAATGTTTGTAACTGGGGAGCAGTACCTTAAATCTGTTTGGCACTACACATATTTGTGAAGTGTTCGTGTGGCACCATGGTGAATCTACTCTCAAGCATCAGGCACTGGTGGTTGGGAATCCTGGCTGACTATGGCCCCCTCCGCACTATTTGGTGGATGAAAAACACAGGGAAGATCTTAGAAAGAGGAATGAAGGTAAAGAGAAGAAGAAAAATGAAAATGTATATTTTTCTGTATATGATGGGCATTGAAAAATGATCAAAAAGGTGATCAATAAGTATTGGAGTATGCTTAAAGCAGACCCAAAATACGGAATACTGTTCAAAGAAAAACCAAAATTTGTGTACATGAGAGGGAAATCAATCGGTGACATACTAGTAAGATCAGATATAAGAAAGAAACGCTCGACAAAACAAACTTTTTTTAAAGCAAGAAAAAATGGCACATTCCCATGTCAGAACTGCAGTGGCATTGTGAAAGGGGACACAGTGTCCCATCCCATGAAGGGGACTAGGATCCCCATATGTGGATGGTACACATGTGACACTAAGCAGGTAATATATCTTTTCATATGTCCATATGGCGAATGAAGCACAGTCACAAGAGGTAAAGACTTCCATTCCCATTTAAAATTTATCTGCAACCATTCTCTCCAGTGTTCAACTTGATGTTTTGTCCCGTGGACTTTCTTTTGCCCCCACATGTAGATTTGATTTATTCCGAACTTTATTGGACTTAAACCGCTTTGTACGCAACATTACTTTACCTAAGCACTTTGCTAATATTGAGAAAAATGTTGCTTTAAATGTCACTAACAATGTTGCAACTGATGTTACTGTATCTGACAATTCTGATATAAATGTTTCTTTGCATCCATCCTGTTTATGATGTTCCACACATATCCTCATTGAATTCCACAGCTGGCTTTAATTTTACTGAGCTTGCTCTGGCGTCTAATTTGCAGGACCAGTGTGACACTGATTTTGTCACTGACATTCCTGAGTTTACTACTACTAACAGGGATTTTTATCCCATGAGGTCTCGCACTCCGGCACTGGATAACTTCCAAGATGCCGTGGAGTCTGACTTGACTATGCTGTCCATGCAAAATAATCATGTTAAATTCAATTGATCATTTAAAGAAAGGATTGCCCTAAAAGAATTGGAAAACATGGATAGCATAGTCATAAGACAGGCAGACAAGGGAGGGGCGGTGGTCATACTGGATAGAGGTCTCTACAGTAAATTGAATATGGAGATGTTACATCATCTGGATACATACAGACCCCTTCTGGGTGACCCGACCCCCATATTTAGGAAGACCCTAGACTCCCTGGTGCATTTGGGGGTAGCGAATGGATATATTACAGAAAGTATTGCTAAATATTTAATTATAGATAGCCCTATTACAGGGGTGGATACAGACAGCAGAGGATTCTTGTGCAAAGAATGTGCCTGCCCCCCCCCCCCCCAAACATCAATTGTTCAGGACCCCCCCCCTCCATGTGTCACTTACTCAGGTGGACCCCCATATGTCACTTGCTCGGGAGGACCCCCCTGTATGAGTTTCTAATTATTTATTAAGGCCTCCCATATGCCGCAGCTCATTCAAGCCCCCCACATTAGGTAGCATAGTTTCCCCACATTAGGTAGCATAGCTTTCCCATGTTAGGTAGCATAGATTCCCCCCATTAGGTAGCATATATTCCCAACATTAGGTAGCATATATTTCCCACATTAGGTAGCATAGTTTCCTCACATTAGGTAGCATAGTTTCCCCACATTAGGTAGCATAGATTCCCTACATTAGGTAGCAGTCTCCCCACATTAGGTAGCATAGTTTGCCCACATTAGGTAGCATAGTTTCCCCACAATAGGTAGCACAGATTCCTCACATTAGGTAACATAGTTTCCCCACATTAGGTAGCATAGTTTGCCCACATTAGGTAGCACAGATTCCCCACATTAGGTAACATAGTTTCCCCACATTAGGTAGCTTAGTTTCCCCACATTAGGTAGCACAGATTCCCCACATTAGGTAACATAGTTTCCCCACATTAGGTAGCACAGATTCCCCACATTAGGTAACATAGTTTCCCCACATTAGGTAACATGGTTTCCCCACATTAGGTAGCATAGTTTGCCCACATTAGGTAGCACAGATTCCCCACATTAGGTAACATAGTTTCCCCACATTAGGTAGCATAGTTTCCCCGCATTAGGTAGCACAGATTCCCCACATTAGGTAACATAGTTTCCCCACATTAGGTAGCATAGATTCCTCACATTAGGTAGCCATAGCCCCCCCCAAACACACAGACAGACACAGACACACACAGAGACACACTTACCTGCCCTGCACAGCGCTTCTCCTCTCCGGCGGCGGCCTGATGAGTGACGTCACTGACGTCCTCCTGAGCGGGTCTGCAGAAGTATGTCACTTGTGCGATGTCCCTCGTCAGACCCCGGTCAGCCGGAGGCAGACTCACTGTCTAAAGTGCCCGCTGAGCTATTTATACCCCACAGCTGCTTTAGAACAGTGAGCAGCAGCGGCGCCAACCCTACCATGAACCTACTAGGCACAAAAAAAGGGGGCAGCAAAATGCCGCCCCTGAAAAGTGCCACCTGGGACTTACGGTCCCACCGGGTCCCATGGTAGGGCCAAGCAGAGGCGGCTCTAGACTTTGTGAGGCCTTAGGTGAAACTTGAACATGAGGCCCTGCTTTATTTTCTGCTAAAATTACATGGTGGTCCGGCTGTGAGATGGTTATACTGTGACATCACTGTGTATTATCCCTGTACTGTGACATCACTGTGTATTATCTCTGTACTGTGCCATCACTCTGTGTATTATCCCTGTAATGTGACATCACTGTGTATTATCTCTGTACTGTGCCATCACTCTGTGTATTATCCCTGTACTGTGACATCACTGTGTGTATTATCTCTGAACTGTGACATCACTGTGTGTATTATCTCTGTACTGTGACATCACTGTGTATTATCTCTGTACTGTGACATCACTGTGTCTTGTCCCTGTACTGTGACATCACTGTGTGTATTATCCCTGTACTGTGACATCACTGTGTATTATCCCTGTACTGTGACATCACTGTGTATTATCTCTGTACTGTGCCATCACTCTGTGTATTATCCGTGTAATGTGACATCACTGTGTATTATCTCTGTACTGTGCCATCACTCTGTGTATTATCCCTGTACTGTGACATCACTGTGTGTATTATCTCTGAACTGTGACATCACTGTGTGTATTATCTCTGTACTGTGACATCACTGTGTATTATCTCTGTACTGTGACATCACTGTGTCTTGTCCCTGTACTGTGACATCACTGTGTGTATTATCCCTGTACTGTGACATCACTGTGTATTATCCCTGTACTGTGACATCACTGTGTATTATCTCTGTACTGTGACATCACTGTGTATTGTCCCTGTACTGTGACATCACTGTGTGTATTATCCCTGTACTGTGACATCACTGTGTATTATCCCTGTACTGTGACATCACTCTGTATATTATCCCTGTACTGTGATATCACTCTGTATATTATCCCTGTACTGTGACATCACTGTGTATTATTCCTGTACTTTGACATCACTGTGTATTATTCCTGTACTGTGACATTACTGTGTATTATTCCTGTACTGTGACATCACTGTGTGTATTATCTCTGTACTGTGACATCACTGTGTATTATCCCTGTACTGTGACGTCAGTGTATTATCCCTGTACTGTGACCTCACTGTGAATATTATCTCTATACTGTGACGTCACTGTGTATTATCCCTGTACTATGGCATCACTGTGTATATTATCCCTCCCTGTACTGTGACATCACTGTGTGTATTATCCCTGTACTGTGACATCACTGTGTATTATCCCTGTACTGTGACATCACTGTGTATTATCCCTGTACTGTGACGTCACTGTGTATTATCCCTGTACTGTGACGTCACTGTGTATTATCCCTGTACTGTGACATCACTGTGTATATTATCTCTATACCGTGACGTCACTGTGTATTATCCCTGTACTATGACATCACTGTGTATATTATCCCTCCCTGTACTGTGACATCACTGTGTGTATTATCTCTGTACTGTGAAATCACTGTGTATTATCCCTGTACTGTGACAACAAAATAACATTAATGCTTATGCAGAATTATAAAACTACAACCCTTTCCCTTATCCCCTTACACCCTTCCCTTCAATTCCCTGGTTGGACGTATGTCTTTTTTCAACCATACTAACTATGTAACTATGTAACTGTGTATTATCCCTGTACTGTGACATCACTGTGTATTATCCCTGTACTGTGACATCACTGTGTATATTATCTCTGAACTATAACATCACTGTGTGTTATCTCTATACTGCAACATCACTGTTGATACTTACATTACACTGTTACATCACTGTATATATTAAGCCTGTATACCCTAATGTCACTGTACATATTTACCTTGCACTGCGAGTGACAATACAGGGTAAATATGCACAGTGACATCACAGTTCAGAGTTAATATAAACAGTAATGTCTCTGTACAGGGACAATAAACAGTTTTGCCACTACAGGGTTAATAAACGCAGTGTTGTCACAGTAGAGGGTAACTATCCAGTGATGTCATTGTACCGGGAAAATATACACAGTGAAGTCAGCATTCAAGAATAATAAACTGTGATGTCACTACAGGGTTGTTATACACAGTGACATCAAATTACAGGATGAAGCACAGTGATGTCACAGTTTATTATGAAGCACAGTGATGTCACAGTTTATTATGAAGCACAGTGATGTCACAGTTTATGATGAAGCACAGTGATGTCACAGTTTATGATGAAGCACAGTGATGTCACAGTTTATGATGAAGCACAGTGATGTCACAGTTTATGATGAAGCACAGTGATGTCACAGTTTATGATGAAGCACAGTGATGTCACAGTTTATTATGAAGCACAGTGATGTCACAGTTTATTATGAAGCACAGTGATGTCACAGTTTATTATGAAGCACAGTGATGTCACAGAGACTACAGAATGTACAACTGTACGTATGATAAAGATGGCGGGATGCTATCGAAACGTCACACATACATGGGGGAATAAAACACTTTGTTTTTGCACCTTATCTGGGAGTGCCGCTGGATCTTTAGTTTTGTAGATAGATAGATAGATGATATATAGATAGATAGATAATAGATATGAGATAGATAGATGATAGATATGTGATAGATAGATTGATAGATGATAGATATGTGATAGATAGATCATAGATATGTGATTGATAGATAGATAGATAATAGATATGAGATAGATAGATGATAGATAGATATGAGATAGATCAGTGTATCCCAACCAGGGGGCCTCTAGCTATTCCAAAACGACAACTCCCAGCATGTCTTTGGCTTTATGAGCATACTGGGAGTTGTAGTTTTGCAACAGCTGGAGGCCCCCTGGTCGGGAAACACTGATCTATCTATCAATCATCTATCTATCTATCTATCTATCCATCCATCTATCTATATCCATCTATTTATGTATCTATCTATCTTTCTATTTAGATAAGTAAATACGATGCAGCACTCCACAAGTAGCAAAGAAGGTGGTTTTATTCCATCATGTGCATAGACAACGTTTCACCAGTCTCACACTGGCTTTTTCAAGTGAAAAAGCCAGTGTGAGACTGGTGAAACGTTGTCTATGCACATGATGGAATAAAACCACCTTCTTTGCTACTTGTGGAGTGCTGCATCGTATTTACTTATCTGGATTAAGGAACCGGAAGGACCCAGGTTCCAGATATGCGGGCACCCCGAATCTCTTTTTTACCCTGGATTTTGGTTGTGCCGTTTTTATTTGCATTGGATTATCTTTCTATTTATCTATCTATCTATCTCATATCTATCTCAGCATAGAACAAAAGGGATGACCGCAGCACTCCATAAGGTGAAAAGAAAAAAGTGTCTCTATTCCATGAACAAAACTTGGTGCGACGTTTCGGTGTCCTCACAACACCATTCGTTGTGAGGACACCGAAACATCGCACCAAGTTTTGTTCATGGAATAAAGACACTTTTTTCTTTTCACCTTATGGAGTGCTGCGGACATCCCTTTTGTTCTATGCTGTGAATTTGAACCCAGGACCAGGGTCCTAGTGACCGACGCGCACCCCTACTATTTTTCTAAATTTTTATTGAGCTGCTGCTCTACTATTTTCTTCATATCTATCTCAGATAGATGAGAGATAGATAGATGAAAGATAGATAGATAGATACATAAATAGATGGATATATAGATAGAAAGATAGATAAATAAATAAACCAAAATCCAGAAATTAGAGAGAAGTCGGGGTGCCCGCATACTTGGAACCTGAGTCCACTGGTTCCTCAATCCAGACAAAGAACAATATGATGCAGCACGCCACAAGTTTGCAGAATATGGTGGTTTATTCCATCATGTGCATAGTCTATGCACATGATGGAATAAACCACCATTTTCTGCAAACTTGTGGCATGCTGCATCATATTAATCTTTATCTATCTATCTTTCTATATCCTATCTATCTATATCATATCTATCTATATGTATATCTATCTATATCATATCAATCTATCTATATCATATCTATCTATCATCTATCTATCTATCTATCATCTATTTATATATCTTTCTATCTATCTATATATCCATCTATTTATGTATCTATCTATATATCATCTATCTATCTATCTTTCATCTATCTCTCATCTATCTAAGATAGATATGAGATAAATAGATAAATAGAAAGAAAGATACATAAATAGATGGATAGATAGATAGATAGATAGATATGAGATAGATAGATATGATATAGATAGATAGATATGAGAAAGATAGATATGTGTCAGGATTCGGCAGGCTGGAGGTGGATCCTCTGTGTCAGAGAGGGATTGGCGTGGACCGTGTCGGTGGACCGGTTCTAAGTTGCTACTGGTTTTCACCAGAGCCCGCCGCAAAGCGGGATGGTCTTGCAGCGGCGGTAGCAACCAGGTCGTATCCACCGGCAACGGCTCAACCTCTCTGACTGCTGAGATAGGCGCGGTACAAGGGATGAGACAAGAGCAAGGTCGGACGTAGCAGAAGATCAGGGCAGGCAGCAAGGATCGTAGTCAGGGGCAACGGCAAGAGGTCTGGAACACTGGCTAGGGATACACAAGGAACGCTTTCACTGGCACAATGGCAACAAGATCCGGCAAGGAAGTGCAGGGGAAGTGAGGTAATATAGGGAAGTGCACAGGTAAACACACTAATTAAAAACCATGCGCCAATCAGTGGCGCACCGGCCCTTTAAATCGCAAAGAACCGGTGCGCGCGCGCCCTAGAGAGCGGGGCCACACGCGCCGGGACAGCACAGATGGGGAGCGAGTCTGGTAAGCGGGTCGGGATGCGCACCGCGAGCAGGCGCGTCCCGCATTGCGAATCGCATCCCGGCTAGGGACATTATCGCAGCGCACCCGGTCAGCGGGTCTGACCAGGGCGCTGCGAACAGGAGAACGCTGTGAGCGCTCCGAGGAGGAGCGGGGACCCGGAGCGCTCGGCGTAACAATAGGAGATAGATATGAGATAGATAGGAGATAGATGGATAGATAGAGAAAAAAAAAAAACTCCAGAAGAGCAGCACAACAAAATTAAGAAAACCAATGCAATGGTGCACGCTGGGTTTCAGCGACCTCACGTCACCGTTCTCAAGCTCCTTGAGAACGGCGACGAGAGGTCGCTGAAACGTCGCTTCTTTTCTACACTGGGATAATTCAATAAATCTCCACCTTTTTTGCACAAATTTTTCTGTGCTGCTAGGGTTGCCACCCTGCCGGTCTTTTACCGGCACAGCAGGTATTTTCATTCAGATTCCGGGCTGTGCCGGTAAGTTTGGATGAAAAATACCAGCCATGCAATGGCCGGTATTTTTCATTCACTGTCATCACACTAAAAAAAAACTCCTGTTCTATTCAGTGCCGGCGCTGCTGAGCGGGGGTGCGGGCCGCACGCCCGCACCATGCCGCTCAGCACAGCACCCTGTCTGACTCTGAGGCCTGCTATGCGGCCGGATCTGCGGAGGGACGTTGCGGAAGTGACGTCACTCCGCAGACCCGCGCAGGACGTCACGTCACTCGCCGAGACTGAGAGGAGACTGGAGAGGTGCTGCGGTGGTAGGTAAGTGTGTCTGTATGTGTCTGTTACTATGTGTGTGTCAGTGTTTGTGTGTCCGTCAGTCAGTGTTTGTGTGTCTGTCAGCCAGTGTGTGTGTGTCAGTGTTTGTGTGTCTGACACTGTCATTCCATCCCACCCCACCCACCCCAATTCCCCTGTGGGGGGGGGGGGGGTAACTGCCTATACCTATAGGGAAGAGAGAGAGGGGGGGTAACTGCCCTTACCTATAGGGAAGAGGGGGGGGTTACTGCCTATACCTATGGGGAAGAGAGGGGGGGTAACTGCCTATACATATAGGGAAGAGAGGGGGGGTAACTGTCTATACCTATGGGGAAGAGGGGGGGGGGTAACTGCCTATACCTATGGGGAAGAGGGGGGGGGGGTAACTGCATATACCTTTGGTGAAGAGAGGGGGGGCAACTGCCTATACCTATGGTGAAGAGAGGGGGGGTAACTGCCTATACCTATGGTGAAGAGGGGGGGGTAACTGCCTATACCTTTGGTGAAGAGAGGGGGGGGTAACTGCCTATACCTATGGTGAAGAGAGGGGGGGGGGGTTAACTGCCTATACCTATGGTGAAGAGAGAGGGGGGGTAACTGCCTATACCTATAGGGAAGAGAGAGGGGGGGGGAACTGCCTATACCAATGGGGAAGAGGGGGGGGGGGGGTAACTGCCTATTGCTATGGGGAAGAGGGGGGGGTAACTGCCTATACCTATGGGGAAGAGAGAGGGGGGGTAACTGCCTTTACCTATAGGGAAGAGAGAGGGGGGGGGGGTAACTGCCTATACCTATAGGGAAGAGAGAGGTGGGGTAACTGCCTATACCTATGGGGAATGGGGGGGGTAACTGCCTATACCTATGGGGAAGAGAGGGGGGGTAACTGCCTCTACCTATGGGAAAGAGGGGGGGGGGGGTAACTGCCTATACCTATAGGGAAGAGAGAGGGGGGGGTAACTGCCTTTACCTATGGGGGGGTAACTGCCTATACCTATGGGGAAGAGGGGGGGGGGGGGGTAACTGCCTATACCTATGGGGAAGAGGCGGGGGGGTAACTGCCTATACCTATAGGGAAGAGAGAGGGGGGGTAACTGCCTATACCTATAGGGAAGAGAGAGGGGGGGGTAACTGCCCGCACCTGTGGGGAAGAGGGGGGGGTAACTGCCTATACCTATAAGGAAGAGAGAGGGGGGTAACTGCCTATACCTATGGGGAAGAGAGGGGGGTAACTGCCTATACCTATGGGGAAGAGGGGGGGGGGGGGGTAACTACCTATACCTATGGGGAAGAGGGGGGTAACTGCCTATACCTATAGGGAAGAGAGAGGGGGGGTAACTGCCTGTACCTATGGGGAAGAGAGGGGGGTAACTGCCTATACCTATGGGGAAGAGGGGGGGTAACCGCCTATACCTATGGGGAAGAGGGGGGGGTACCTACCTATACCTATGGGGAAGAGGGGGGGGTAACTACCTATACCTATGGGGAAGAGAGGGGGGGTAACTGCCTATACCTGTGGGTAAGAGAGAGGGGGGGTAACAACCTGTACCTATAGGGAAGAGGGGGGGGGGGTAACTGCCTATACCTATAGGGAAGAGAGAGGGGGGGTAACTGCCTATACCTATGGGGAAGAGGGGGGGGGGTAACAACCTATACCTATGGGGAAGAGAGGGGGGGGTAACTGCCTATACCTATGGGGAAGAGAGGGGGGGTAACTGCCTATACCTGTGGGTAAGAGAGAGGGGGGGTAACAACCTGTACCTATAGGGAAGAGGGGGGGGGGGTAACTGCCTATACCTATAGGGAAGAGAGAGGGGGGGGGTAACTGCCTATACCTATGGGGAAGAGGGGGGGGGTAACAACCTATACCTATGGGGAAGAGAGGGGGGGTAACTGCCTATACCTATGAGGAAGAGGGGGGGGTAACTGCCTTTACCTATAGGGAAGAGAGAGGGGGGGGGGGGTAACTGCCTATACCTATAGGGAAGAGAGAGGTGGGGTAACTGCCTATACCTATGGGGAATGGGGGGGTAACTGCCTATACCTATGGGGAAGAGAGGGGGGGTAACTGCCTCTACCTATGGGAAAGAGGGGGGGGGGGGGTAACTGCCTATACCTATAGGGAAGAGAGAGGGGGGGGTAACTGCCTTTACCTATGGGGGGGGGGGGGTAACTGCCTATACCTATGGGGAAGAGGGGGGGGGTAACTGCCTATACCTATGGGGAAGAGGCGGGGGGGTAACTGCCTATACCTATAGGGAAGAGAGAGGGGGGGTAACTGCCTATACCTATAGGGAAGAGAGAGAGGGGGGGTAACTGCCCGCACCTGTGGGGAAGAGAGGGGGGTAACTGCCTATACCTATGGGGAAGAGAGGGGGGTAACTGCCTATACCTATGGGGAAGTGGGGGGGGGGTAACTACCTATACCTATGGGGAAGAGGGGGGTAACTGCCTATACCTATAGGGAAGAGAGAGGGGGGGTAACTGCCTGTACCTATGGGGAAGAGAGGGGGGTAACTGCCTATACCTATGGGGAAGAGGGGGGGTAACCGCCTATACCTATGGGGAAGAGGGGGGGGGTACCTACCTATACCTATGGGGAAGAGGGGGGGTAACTACCTATACCTATGGGGAAGAGAGGGGGGGTAACTGCCTATACCTGTGGGTAAGAGAGAGGGGGGGTAACTACCTGTACCTATAGGGAAGAGGGGGGGGGGTAACTGCCTATACCTATAGGGAAGAGAGAGGGGGGGTAACTGCCTATACCTATGGGGAAGAGGGGGGGGGGTAACAACCTATACCTATGGGGAAGAGAGGGGGGGTAACTGCCTATACCTATGGGGAAGAGAGAGGGGGGGTAACTGCCTATACCTATAGGGAAGAGAGAGGGGGGGTAACTGCCTATACCTATGGGGAAGAGGGGGGGGGGGTAACAACCTATACCTATGGGGAAGAGAGGGGGGGGTAACTGCCTATACCTATGAGGAAGAGGGGGGGGGGGTAACAACATATACCGATGGGGAAGAGAGGGGGGGTAACTGCCTATACCTATGGGGAAGAGAGGGAGTCGGTAACAACCTATACCTATGGTGAAGAGAGGGGGGGGTAACTGCCTATACCTATGGGGAAGAGAGAGCGGTAACTGCCTTTACCTATGGGGAAGAGAGGGGGTGACTCTGCCTATAGGGAACGGGGGGAGGGGGGGTGTAACTGCCTATACTTTATGGGGGTGCTACCTAACTTTATACCTGGATGCCTAACTACTTACCTACATACCAGGCTATCTAACTATGTACCTGGCCTTCATACATTGCTGCCTAACTACCTAGCTAGCCCCCTACCTACCTGGCTTGTCACCTACCTACATATCTGGCTTCCTGATCTACCTACCTAGTCACCTATTTACCTGGCTACCTACCTACCTGCCCTTTTACTGTGCAGGACACCAAGGAGGGTTTTATTACAGTTTGTGGGCCTATAGATGGGAAGATTGTGTAGAGGAGGGCACTGAATATATGCAGAGTCTGACATGTTTTTCCTGCAGATGTTAAGAGATCCACATGGCGGTCTTATCCGGACGGAGAAGAAAAGGAAAGAGGACGCCGCTGATCAGAAAAGACGTAATTGTGAGTCCCAAAATGTAACTGTTAATCACTTATATGGTATACACATCCTGTGTACAGCTGATATCTACCGCCATATGGTCCTGTATATAATCACTTATATTGTGTACAGATTCTTTATAGTATACTGGTCTGTGTATCATGGTTTTATTCAGTACAACATTTTTAGTTTTCCACCTACAGAGCTATATGAGGGCTTTATCGGTATCAATTTGGTTTTGATGATTTTTTCATCCTTTTTGTTGTTGTTTGTAGTGTGTATACAGAGGAGCTGTTAAAATGTTTGCGTTTGCACTATTTGGTGAGGTTGTCAAATGTATTTATATTTACATAGTTACATAGTTAGTACGGTCGAAAAAAGACATATGTCCATCAAGTTCAACCAGGGAATTAAGGGGTAGGGGTGTGGCGCGATATTGGGGAAGGGATGGGATTTTATATTTCTTCATAAGCATTAATGTTATTTTGTTCCATGAATTTATCTAATCCTGTTTTAAAGCTGTTAATTGTTCCTGCTGTGACCAGTTCCTGAGGTAGACCGTTCCATAAATTCACAGTCCTCACGGTAAAGAAGGCGTGTCGCCCCTTGAGACTAAACTTTTTCTTCTCCAGACGGAGGGAGTGCCCCCTCGTCCTTTGGGGGGGTTTAACCTGGAACAGTTTTTCTCCATATTTTTTGTATGGGCCATTAATATACTTATATACGTTTATCATATCCCCCCTTAAACGTCTCTTCTCAAGACTAAACAATTGTAACTCCTTTAATCTCTCCTCATAGCTAAGATGTTCCATGCCCCATATTAGTTTAGTCGCACGTCTCTGCACCCTTTCCAACTCCGCAGTGTCCCTTTTATGGACAGGTGCCCAAAACTGAACAGCATATTCCAGGTGAGGCCGTACCAATGCTTTATAAAGGGGGAGTATTATGTCCCTGTCCCTTGAGTCCATGCCTCTTTTGATACATGACAATATCCTGCCGGCTTTGGAAGCGGCAGCCTGACATTGCATGCTATTCTGTAGTCTGTGATCTACAAGTACACCCAGATCCTTCTCTACCAGTGACTCTGACAGTTTAATCCCCCCTAAGACATACGATGCATGCAGGTTATTAATACCCAGATGCATAACTTTACATTTATCCACATTGAACCTCATTTGCCAAGTGGATGCCCAGACACTTAGTCTATCCAAGTCATCTTGTAACTTATGCACATCCTCTATAGACTGTACCGTGCTACAAAGCTTGGTGTCATCTGCAAAGATAGAAACAGAGCTGTTAATACCATCCTCTATATCATTGATAAATAAATTAAACAACAGCGGGCCCAGTACTGAACCTTTGGGTACACCACTAATAACCGGGGACCAATCAGAGTACGAATCATTAACCACCACTCTCTGGGTACGATCCATGAGCCAGTGTTCAATCCAGTTACAAACTAAAATTTCCAAACCCAAAGACCTTAACTTACCTGTCAGACGTCTGTGAGGGACAGTATCAAACGCTTTAGCAAAATCCAGAAACACTATATCCACAGCCATTCCTCTGTCAAGGCTTCTACTCACCTCTTCATAAAAGCAAATTAGATTGGTTTGACAACTTCTATCCTTAGTAAACCCATGCTGGCTATCACTTATAATACAATTATCCCCTATGTATTCCTGTATGTAATCCCTTATAAGTCCTTCAAACAATTTACCCACAATGCACGTTAAACTTACCGGTCTATAGTTTCCTGGGGAAGACCTAGAGCCCTTTTTGAAGATTGGCACCACATTCACCTTGCGCCAGTCCCTTGGCACAATACCAGACACCAGAGAATCTCTAAATATCATGAACAGGGGTACAGATATTACTGAACTTACCTCTCTAAGAACTCTTGGGTGTAGTCCATCCGGCCCTGGGGATTTGCTTACATTTATATCACTTAACTTACCTTGTACCATCTCTACATTAAGCCAGTTCAGTACATTACATGATGTGTTACCAGCACTGACCTGGCCAATGTCAGCTTCTTCTTCCATAGTGTATACAGAACTAAAGAACCCATTCAGTAGCTCCGCCTTCTCTTGATCGCCTGTGATAACCTCCCCATTATCATTATTAAGGGGTCCTACATGCTCTGTCCTTGTTTTTTTTGCATTTATATATCTAAAAAAATATTTAGGATTAGTTTTGCTTTCTTTGGCCACCTGTCTCTATTATATTTATAAATATATTTATATTTGCTGGGTGTCCCCTTAAATGTATTGCCTGTTGTTAAATAAATGTTATTTACAATTGTACAGGTAAACACACTAATTAAAAACCATGCGCCAATCAGTGGCGCACCGGCCCTTTAAATCGCAAAGAACCGGTGCGCGCGCGCCCTAGGGAGCGGGGCCACACGCGCCGGGACAGCACAGACGGGGAGCGAGTCTGGTAAGCGGGTCGGGATGCGCACCGCGAGCGGGCGCGTCCCGCATTGCGAATCGCATCCCGGCTAGGGACATTATTGCAGCGCACCCGGTCAGCGGGTCTGACCGGGGCGCTGCGAACAGGAGAACGCTGTGAGCGCTCCGGGGAGGAGCGGGGACCCGGAGCGCTCAGCGTAACAATAGGAGATAGATATGAGATAGATAGGAGATAGATGGATAGATAGAGAAAAAAAAAAAAACTCCAGAAGAGCAGCACAACAAAATTAAGAAAACCAATGCAATGGTGCACGCTGGGTTTCAGCGACCTCACGTCGCCGTTCTCAAGCTCCTTGAGAACGGCGACGAGAGGTCGCTGAAACGTCGCTTCTTTTCTACACTGGGATAATTCAATAAATCTCCACCTTTTTTGCACAAATTTTTCTGTGCTGCTAGGGTTGCCACCCTGCCGGTATTTTACCGGCACAGCAGGTATTTTCATTCAGATTCCAGGCTGTGCCGGTAAGTTTGGATGAAAAATACCAGCCATGCAATGGCCGGTATTTTTCATTCACTGTCATGACACAAAAAAAAAACTCCTGTTCTATTCAGTGCCGTCGCTGCTGAGCGGGGGTGCGGGCCGCACGCCCGCACCATGCCGCTCAGCACAGCACCCTGTCTGACTCTGAGGCCTGCTATGCGGCCGGGCGGCTGGATCTGCGGAGGGACGTTGCGGAAGTGACGTCACTCCGCAGACACGCGCAGGACGTCACGTCACTCGCCCAAACTGAGAGGAGACTGGAGAGGTGCTGCGGTGGTAGGTAAGTGTGTCTGTGTGTGTCTGTTACTATGTGTGTGTCAGTGTTTGTGTGTCTGTCAGTCAGTGTTTGTGTGTCTGTCAGCCAGTGTGTGTGTGTCAGTGTTTGTGTGTCTGACAATTCCCCTGTGGGGGGGGGGGGGGGTAACTGCCTATACCTATAGGGAAGAGAGAGAGGGGGGGGGGGTAACTGCCTTTACCTATAGGGAAGAGGGGGGGGTTACTGCCTATACCTATGGGGAAGAGAGGAGGGGTAACTGCCTATACATATAGGGAAGAGAGGGGGGTAACTGCCTATACCTATGGGGGGGGGGGTAACTGCCTATACCTATGGGGAAGAGGGGGGGTAACTGCATATACCTATGGGGAAGAGGGGGGGGGCAACTGCCTATACCTATGGTGAAGAGAGGGGGGGGGGGCAACTGCCTATACCTATGGTGAAGAGAGGGGGGGGGGGGGTAACTGCCTATACCTATGGTGAAGAGGGGGGGGGGGTAATTGCCTATACCTATGGTGAAGAGAGGGGGGGGGTAATTTCCTATACCTATGGTGAAGAGGGGGGGGGTAATTGCCTATACCTATGGTGAAGAGAGGGGGGGGGTAACTGCCTATACCTATGGTGAAGAGAGGGGGGGGTTAACTGCCTATACCTATGGTGAAGAGAGAGGGGGGGTAACTGCCTATACCTATAGGGAAGAGAGAGGGGGGGGGGGGAACTGCCTATACCAATGGGGAAGAGGGGGGGGGGTAACTGCCTATTCCTATGGGGAAGAGGGGGGGGGGGTAACTGCCTATACCTATGGGGAAGAGAGGGGGGGGGGGGTAACTGCCTTTACCTATAGGGAAGAGAGAGGGGGGGGGGGTAACTGCCTATACCTATGGGGAAGAGGGGGGTGGGGGGGTAACTGCCTATTCCTATGGGGAAGAGGGGGGGGGTAACTGCCTATACCTATAGGGAAGAGAGAGGTGGGGTAACTGCCTATACCTATGGGGAAGGGGGGGGGTAACTGCCTATACCTATGGGGAAGAGAGGGGGGGTAACTGCCTATACCTATGGGAAAGAGGGGGGGGGGTAACTGCCTATACCTATAGGGAAGAGAGAGGGGGGGGGGGTAACTGCCTTTACCTATGGGGGGGGGGGGTAACTGCCTATACCTATGGGGAAGAGGCGGGGGGGGTAACTGCCTATACCTATAGGGAAGAGAGAGGGGGGGTAACTGCCTATACCTATAGGGAAGAGAGAGGGGGGGGTAACTGCCCGCACCTGTGGGGAAGAGGGGGGGGGGTAACTGCCTATACCTATAAGGAAGAGAGAGGGGGGGTAACTGCCTATACCTATGGGGAAGAGAGGGGGGTAACTGCCTATACCTATGGGGAAGAGGGGGGGGTAACTACCTATACCTATGGGGAAGAGGGGGGGTAACTGCCTATACCTATAGGGAAGAGAGAGGGGGGGTAACTGCCTGTACCTATGGGGAAGAGAGGGGGGTAACTGCCTATACCTATGGGGAAGAGGGGGGTAACTGCCTATACCTATGGGGTAACCGCCTATACCTATGGGGAAGAGGGGGGGGGGTACCTACCTATACCTATGGGGAAGAGGGGGGGGGTAACTACCTATATCTATGGGGAAGAGAGGGGGGGTAACTGCCTATACCTGTGGGTAAGAGAGAGGGGGGGTAACTGCCTGTACCTATAGGGAAGAGGGGGGGGGGGGGGTAACTGCCTATACCTATAGGGAAGAGAGAGGCGGGGTAACTGCCTATACCTATGGGGAAGAGGGGGGGGTAACAACCTATACCTATGGGGAAGAGAGGGGGGGGGGGGTAACTGCCTATACCTATGGGGAAGAGAGAGGGGGGGGGGGGTAACTGCCTATACCTATAGGGAAGAGAGAGGGGGGGGTAACTGCCTATACCTATGGGGAAGAGGGGGGGGGTAACAACCTATACCTATGGGGAAGAGAGGGGGGGTAACTTTCTATGCCTATGAGGAAGAGGGGGGGGGGTAACAACATATACCTATGGGGAAGAGAGGGGGGGGGGGTAACTGCCTATACCTATGGGGAAGAGAGGGAGTGGGTAACAACCTATACCTATGGTGAAGAAAGGGGGGGTAACTGCCTATACCTATGGGGAAGAGAGAGCGGTAACTGCCTTTACCTATGGGGAAGAGAGAGGGGGGGTAACTGCCTATACCTATAGGGAAGAGAGAGGGGGGTAACTGCCTATACCTATGGGGAAGAGGGGGGGGGGTAACAACCTATACCTATGGGGAAGAGAGGGGGGGTAACTGCCTATGCCTATGGGGAAGAGGGGGGGGTAACAACCTATACCTATGGGGAAGAGAGGGGGGGGGTAACTGCCTATACCTATGGGGAAGAGGGGGGGGTAACAACCTATACCTATGGGGAAGAGAGGGGGGGTAACTGCCTATGCCTATGAGGAAGAGGGGGGGGGGTAACAACATATACCTATGGGGAAGAGAGGGGGGGGGGGTAACTGCCTATACCTATGGGGAAGAGAGGGAGTGGGTAACAACCTATACCTATGGTGAAGAGAGGGGGGGGTAACTGCCTATACCTATGGGGAAGAGAGAGCGGTAACTGCCTTTACCTATGGGGAAGAGAGGGGGTGACTCTGCCTATAGGGAACGGGGGGGGGGGGTGTAACTGCCTATACTTTATGGGGGTGCTACCTAACTTTATACCTGGATGCCTAACTACTTACCTACATACCAGGCTATCTAACTATGTACCTGGCCTTCATACATTGCTGCCTAACTACCTAGCTAGCCCCCTACCTACCAAGGAGGGTACAGTTACAGTTTGTGGGCCTATAGATGGGAAGATTGTGTAGAGGAGGGCACTGAATATATGCAGAGTCTGACATGTTTTTCCTGCAGATGTTAAGAGATCCACATGGCGGTCTTATCCGGACAGAGAAGAAAAGGAAAGAGGACGCCGCTGATCAGAAAAGACGTAATTGTGAGTCCCAAAATGTAACTGTAATCACTTATATGGTATACACATCCTGTGTACAGCTGATATCTACCGCCATATGGTCCTGTATATAATCACTTATATTGTGTACAGATTCTTTATAGTATACTGGTCTGTGTTTCATGGTTTTATTCAGTACAACATTTTTAGTTTTCCACCTACAGAGCTATATGAGGGCTTTATCGGTATCAATTTGGTTTTGATGATTTTTTCATCCTATTTTTTTGTTGTTTGTAGTGTGTATACAGAGGAGCTGTTAAAATGTTTGCATTTGCACTATTTGATGAGGTTGTCAAATGTATTTATATTATATTTATATTTGCTGGGTGTCCCCTTAAATGTATTGCCTGTTGTTAAATAAATGTTATTTACAATTGTAAGTTTTATTCTCTAAATGTAATTTTTTTGTGCGATATAGGAAAGTTCCCCCCACATATCCATCCCTTCCCCTGTGCCATTTCTCCCCCCCCCATCCCCCATGCCATTTCTTAAACCCCTGATCCCTCGTCCTCTGTGCAATCGGGCCCATCCCCTCTTTTTTTTAGCTCCACCCCCACATAGCCACACCCATGACCGGTATTTTTCTGAGGCAAAGGTGGCAACCCTATGTGCAGCTGAACCGGCTGCACAGGCGATATGTCCGTCCCTGCCCTATTACACCAATATTCCATTCGCTCCCAAAAGTGCACAAGGGTGTCTTCCCTTCCCCCCTCCCCCTCAGGCCTATAGTTGCGGGGATATGATCTTTAAATGAGCGCTTGTGTGAGTGGATTGACTCGCTTCTGCAACCGCTCATCCCTACTATCCCAGGCCATATCAGGGATATGAAACACGTGTTGGAGATGCTGGACCAGATTCAGTGGGAGGACAGGTACATGTGGGTGACTGCAGATGTCACTTCACTGTACTCTGTCATACCTCATCACCTTGCCCTGTCAGCTTTGTCTTGGTTCTTAGAAACCTATTCTCGATCCCCCTGTGGTCTCCGGGAATACATGCTATTGGCAGTTGAATATTTATTGAAACACAACTTTTTTATGTTTAATGGCATGTATTTCCTGCAGACCACAGGAGCATCGATGGGGCGAAGTTCTCCCCCTCTCTTGTCAACATTTACATGTGTTGGTGGGAGAGAGGGATTCTCTTCACCCCAAGCAATCCCCACAGTCACGCCCTAATTTGGTATGGCCACTACATTGATTATCTCCTATTTATTTGGGGATCAAGTGTAGCAGCCATACAGGGCTTTTCCGGTTATCTAAATCGGAATGAACTCAATTTAAAGTTCACGGTGACTGTGGAGATTGAAATGATCAACTTCCTGGATTTGCGCCTCTGGGGTGACAGAGAAAGCGGCCAGGTTATTTCATCCACTTATAGAAAGAGCACTGCAGTTAATTCCATCCTACATGCCGATTCCTGTCACCCCAGACACGTTATAGAAAATCTCCCCACAGGAGAATTCATCAGAGCTCGGCGCAACTGTACTCGGGAAGTTGATTTTAGGGAAGAGGTTGTCTCTATGGGCAACCACCTAAGAGCAAGGAAGTACCCTCAGTGGACTATAGATAAGGCTCTGGCGGTTGCAAGTAGTAAAGACCGTAAGTCCCTTATAGGTGCTACTAGAGACGGGCATGATGGAGCACCTTAATGGTGAGGAAGAAAATACAAATCATAATAGTAATGGAAATAGAAATGTTATTCCTAAAAGTAAGAGCAACTCACCAGTTATATTCTCCACTCAATATAGTGTAGATTTTCACACTATTAAAGTTATTAACAGATATATGCTAATCCTTACTAGTGATCCTGATTTCAAACAAGTTCTGACAGGTGGTCACATGTGTGTGTCTAAAAAAGCCCCTACCATTGGCCAGCGCCTTTCTCCCAGTTTGTTCCAGGATAAATTTCACACCAAGCCTACCTGGTTAACTTATAGTGGTTCGTTTAAATGCGGGGCAAGGAGATGTATATGTTGCAGTTTCATTCAAAATTCCACTACATTTGTGTCTACTGTGAATAATGTCACTTTTCCAATTAAGCAGTACATGAATTGCAACACGACGGGTGTCGTGTATCTTTTTACATGTAAAAGTTGTCAGATACAGTATGTCGGGTGTACTACGAATTCTCTGAAAATGAGGATTCGCAAACACATCTCCGATGTACCATATTTCTTATCTAGGAATGTCTCAATCTTCACATCTTCAATTACAGGGGGTCGAAAGAGTGATGGTTCCAGCAAGAGATCTTTTGGATACTCAAGTTAGGGACAAGATATCCACAGGGCCTTAATAGAAGAATGGATACAATTTTACATTATAAAAGAATACTGGAGGTATTTGATATTATGTTTATATGTCCATTAGTATGATTATTTTTTAACGAAATAATTATTTCCATACATGGTTATCATTCATACTTATGGTTTTCATAAAAATATATCAAATAATTTGACAGATGTATATATATTATTTTTTATAGTGTATCTATTAACATATTTAAGTTTGTTTCGTACTGTCCGATTTCCTCCGGTTCCGTGCAATAGCATAATCCCGCAGTGCACTCACATATATATATATATAAAAAGATTTTTTTTTTTTTATGTATGTGTACTTAGGATATGCGGTATATTTTCTTACTATTGTATAGAAATAAAACTAGTGTGTTTTTAACTAGTGTTTATATCTGTCATGTTTCTATGATTTCAAAATGTATTGCAGTAGCGGTTGCTAAGGGTTTTTGCATGTGGGTGGGACGCACCTGAAATTGCAGGTGTGTTCCGTGACGTCATGTCCGCCTACTCACATACAAAAAGAGGTCTTTGTGTACTATATCCCTTGTATGACTAAGGCCTTGTTCTAAGGCCGAAACGCGTCACTGTACCTGTGTTCCTGTATTTGCCATCTGGTGAAATAAACGTTATCCTCAGAGTTTTGGATGCTGGACTCCTTTCCTTTGCTCTAATCTGTTGCGGGCCCACGCCCCGTCCGTGCGCACCTGGGGTAAGCTGAAGCACTCTTTTGTTTCTTCTATGGTAATATATACATCGGCCAGAATTCTAGGTCCATATAAATTCCTGTTAACGAACATAAAAGTGCAATTAGGAATATGGCCAGAAAAAGTACACAAGAAAAAGAAAAAGAGAATTCAAAATACTGGGAAACAAGTGTAGCGAGACACTTTGTGCAAAATCACCATCAAGTATGCGATCTGGAGTGGATGGTATTAGAGGAGATAAATGGTACAAGGAAGGAAGAAATAAAAAAGAAACTACTAAGAAGGGAGGTTTTCTGGATAACAAAAATTAATGCTATGTCCCCGAATGGTATTAATGAAAATTGCAATTTTAATGTATTTTTGTGAAAAGTTCTATGCTGTTCTGATGTAATATGGGAATATTTTCTACCATCATTGTTTTGAATTCATAGATATGAAATCTCGTGACACTAAGGTCTATAAATTGTGGTGGTGGGTTACTCACATTAGGCTTGAGAAAGCGAGAGATCCTGAAACGTCGCCAATCAAGCTGTGGGTGAGCGTTCAAACGAGTCAAGCAAGGTGTACAGCTAATATGGACACTCCAACATGGAGCTCCGGTGGGAGCAGAAGAAATTGATCCTATGCTGTAACCTGTATCAGCGAACGAGCACTGGGTGATTATGTTGTGTTCTTATACACTGTTCCTATATAAAGTTTTTAGTATGTAGACATATGTTGGAAGTGTTGAAATTGGAACACAAATTTTGTTGTACGAGTGCAATTTCTACTAAGCTGTGTTATACTGAGAAGTGTGGAAACTCAGGTGGACTACGTCACACCTTTGTGCTAATACACACCCATACCCCTGTTCAGACTGACCCCCTCCGCACTTAACACCCGCTCTGATGGCATACTACTGGCCGGGCAGGACAGCTTTTCCAGGGCAAACTCGACTAGCTGCGGCCACAAATCAAGTTTAGCTGCCCAGAAGTCCAGCAGATCTTAAAAGTGTGTTGGCATAGGCATGTCAAGGTATGCCACCACCTGCTGGTTCAGGTCCTGCTCCAGGTCTACCTGCTGCTGTTGAGTTGCTTCACTATGTGGGTGAAGAAAGTTACTCATCAGCGACTGTAGACTCAGGCTGCTGCTGATGGAACTGGTACTGCTCCTGCCACCCCTCTCCAGCAGCCATGGCAGTGGAAGGTGAGTGCAGGGGGCCCACTGGTACAGACCTGTGAGAGGATGGACGATGGTGCCGATTTGGACAATTTGTCTGTCACTATGCAAGCAAGTGAGCATGCATCGTGCCATTTGAGCAAGTGACTCAGAGGGACTCCCTGCCTCCATCTCCACTGCATACTGCCACGGTGTGTCTGGGTCCTCTGTCTCAGCTTCCTCATAATCCTCTAGCTCCTCTGGCTGCTTCTCCTCACCTGTCAGATTACTAGAAAAATCACCCATTTGGCGAAACATAAACTGAGCTCCACTGTGCCGCTCCCCCTCCTTCTCTCCCTCCAGTTCAGCCCCCACAGGGCTCATGTGGGCGTGAGATGTAGACACCACGTTGCCAACACGTCTTGTAAGAAATGAAGCAGTGGAATGACGTTGTTAATCCCGTAATCCTGGCGACTTACTAATGATGTGGCTTCCTCAAAGGGCCCGAGCAAACGGCAGGTGTCACGTATGAGCTGTCACTGGTTTACATTGAAGTTACACAGGGGATCTTTTCTCTGTTTGTACAGTTGGTCCAACATATGGAAGGTGGAATTCCAACGTTTGGCAACATCACAAATCAGACTATTTTGGGGGATACCTTTCTGATGCGGCAGCTCAAGGAGGGTGTGCTTTGCGGTGTATGAGTGGCTGAAGTGCATGCAAAGTTTCCTTCCCATTGTTAGGATGTCTTGCAAAAGGGGGGAACACTTCAGGAACTGCTTGACAACCAGATTGAACACGGGTGCCAACCATGCAGGGCGCATGGCTCCACCTTCCCAGTCGCAGCGCAGGCAAGATGTTCTTCCCGATGTCAGTCACCATGGTACCCATTTCCAGTTTTCGTGGAGTAAGCCATATCCGATTTCTTTACAAAATTACTTTTAGCAGTTCCTCCCCTTTGTGACTCCGTTCGCCAAGGAAAACCATGTGAAGAACAGCGTGACTCCGCCATTCCCTGCACAAATGGTATGCTGAAGGGCCACTGAGACTTGTCTGTGCAGTTGAGACTGAGGACACGGTGGAGGATGAGGAGGTGGAGTCGCACACTGTCACAGGACCAACGGCCTGAGAGCGTGGAGGCGTGACCTATCCAAGTTGGTGCTGTGGCTGTGCAGGAACCACATTCACCCAGTGAGCCCTAAAGGACATCTATTGTCCCTTACCATAGTTACAGTGCCGGACGTCGGCACTGCCGTGCAGTTTGGTACACACCGACTGGCTCAAGGACTCCCACCTTCTCTTCCACAAAATTGTACAGGGCTGGTACTGCCTTCTTCGCAAAGAAATGACGGCTTGGCACTCTCCACCTCGGCTCGGCACAAGCCATCAGATCTCTGAAAGGGGCAGAGTCCACCACTTGAAAAGGGAGGGACTGCAGCACCAGCAACTTGGACAGGAGCACATTCAGCTTATGCACCATTGGATGAGTGGGCGCATACCGTTGTCTCTTGGACATGGCTTCACTGATGGAATGTTGGTGGAATGGCTGACTAAAAGCAGGAGGAGCAGGAGCATCTGGAGCGACAGAAGGAGGGTATGACACACAGCTCCCTTCGGCTTAGGTGGTGGAGTCTTGACTGGCTGAAAGAGGGAGCAGCGTGCCACTAGGTGATGCAGCAGGCTGGACCACTACATCGGAGCCACGGTTCTCCCAGGCCGCTTTTTGATGGTGAAGCATATGTTGATGCAAGGCCGTGGTGCCAACATTGAGACCATGGCCATGCTTCACCTTCTGCCGACATATCTTGCATGTGGCTATGTGAACCTCCTCAGGATGCTTGATGAAAAACTGCCACACCGCCGAGTAGCTGATTTTCCCACCAACAGTCCGCACTAATTGACTGCTACTGCCGCCGTCTCCAGGAACCCCTGTTCCACTACCTCCCAGGAAGGTAGGCTGCCACAGAGGAGGTGGTCTCCCCTGGACACGTTTGGCTCGAAAATTTCCACTTCTGCCACCACGCTGACTGCCAACCATGCTACCACTTTGCTGGCTCAACTGCTGCCTCATGGGATACCTGCAACTCTCTTCTCCTGATGATGACGAAGCCCCTTCTGCACCCGGCTCCCAATTGCGATCAGCTTCATAATCATCAACAAGTGTCTGTACGTCACTGATGTCCTCCTCAGGTTCCTCAACAGTGTCTGCTTCAGGACCCTGAACCCTGGCAACACCGCCTCCCACGTCACTCTCCTCATCACTACTTGCCCGCCTAGGGGAGGAAGCGTCGGATGTCTCCTCCACTTCTTGGTTGGGCAGTAGCTGCTGAATGTCCTCTATTAGATCGTCCTCAGTGAATGGTGGAGCTGAACCCACAGCATAAGATATTTCTGTAGGAGAGGGAACAGCATAGGACAGAGGAAATGAGAGGGCAGGGACTGCCCAGGGTTATGTCTTCGGAACCCTACGACTGTTGACTGGGGGTCTCAGATGTGACTTGTGATGAAGTGGATGACCGTGTTAACCAATCGACAACGGCAGATGGGTTGCTGGTCGAGACACAATCGCTAGCTGATAATGGGAGCTCAGGCCTCTCGCTTCGACTCCTGCTGCTACTCGCCCCAAGTCTGCTACGACCTCTGCCTGAAGGATTTAGGCCTCTGCCACTCCTCTGTGCACGTCCTGGCACTTCCCTGCCTGACATACTTGGTGCGTATATGAGGGGAGTACAATGCACTTCACTACGCTTAAAACAGTATTTGTCTAGAACAGCAGCAAGTGTGCACTTTTGGCTGGCCTTTCACAGTATCTAGGCCACTACACTACTTAGATGTAGGTATGTGGTATTCACTGATGAGGGCAGAAAAATGCTCTACAGTACACTTAAAAAGTATCTGAGTACAACACCAGCTGATTAGTACTTTTGCCTGGACTTTCACAGAATGTAGGCCCTTGACAGATTAACAGGTAAAAAAGAAATCACTACTTAGATGAAGATATGAGGTATGCACTTATGAGGGCAGAAAAATGTGCTACAATGCGACGAAAAACTGTAATTTTTTTTAAAAACACCAGCCGGTGATTACTTTTGGCTGTCCTTAGCCCCATCTCCATGCCAGGAGTTGGCCAAAGAACTTTCGTTGGTACCCTGGAAGCCGGCAAACTCATTGCTCCGAGAGGGCCTTGGTACATACGTTGGTACCCTGGAAACAGACAAACTCTCATTGCTCCGAGAGGGTCTAGGTACGATCTCTGGTGCCCGCAATTTGGGCCTACTTTCTTGATCCTGAGCAGGCCTTGGCACTTTGCTGTACGAAGAAGATGACTGTTGTTGGGGAGGCTTCTCCTCCTTGAGTACGGTGGTGGAGGCATCAGGAACAGACCATTTCGGCCTCAGGTTGAAGGGATCCGATTCCCAATCTGTAGACGGAAAGTATTTGAAGGGAAGCTGTGTTGGGGCCATTGGTCTGGTGACCGCAGCAGCCCATTCTCCACGCAGGCCCTGGACGGGGGTGTACTCCACTATCTCACACACCTCCAGAGAGTAGAACTTCTTATGAAGATATGGCCTCTGTACTGCTCTCCGGTTTACGAGGATGGTTTGCCCTGTATGGCAATCTAAGAGTGTCCCATAACCTCTGACCTTGTCGAACTTGGCCACAGTTGCTCTTCGTCATTCTAAAGGCTCCTCCCCTTCTCGGGGACGATCCCACTTGCGGATGAACAGTGCTTCCATCTCTTTGGCGTTCTCCTGGTAACGAATCCTCTCCTTAGGAGGCAAATTCAAATGCTTAAGGGCGTACAGTTCTCTGTGTTGGGCCTTTAATTTGTCCATCAGCTCAGCCAGCTCGGCTTCCTGACGGGCCCTTTCTCTTTGTGCAGTTGGGATTGGTGGGAGTGGCTTCCCAGGTATAGGTTGTAGAACCGCGTGCATATACTCGATGAGCCCCGGCTCGTCCCCAAAAATCCACTGGGGCAAATCTGGTGACCGTGGTCGTTCACTCGGCAAGCTGGACAGGGGTATTTCAGGCTCAAGGCTGGAGGAGGAAGAGAAGGCCTCTGGCGGGGTACTCACTAACGACTCCTCCGACGGGATCTTGGCCCACGAGCCCCAGGTCCTGTGGTGAGGGGACAATCTCACCGGCGATGCTACTCCGGGTGTCCCAGCGCAGTCTCCTAGAGGTGTATCCGGCCAGTCATCATCATCATTGGGCAGTGGGGGAAGATTGCAGGCCCCCTCTTCGTCCAATAACAACCGCCGCAGACGGTCGGCAATATCCTGGAACGGTTGGGCTGCGACCGTCACAACTTTCCGTTGCTCCGGTGCCATTTTGATGTTCTCACCACGTGGAGCGCTGCTTTCCTCCATGTCTGTACTCTCCGGCTCTTTGTGCAGACTAAAGAGGTCGCTGTGCTGGGTCTCCTCTATATTGGGCTTCCCCAAAATGGCTGCCGGCAGGAAGAACATCGGTGCAGCCCCGACTTCCAGTCCTCCCAGAAACGACTCCTCTGTTTCCAAGTTCCCTTTTGGCTGCGATACAGCCACTTGACAGCCACGCCCAGGGACGGGACGTAGCGCAGCGCGGGACTTTTTCGCGCGCTTCTACGACAGCAGCTTAACTCTTCCTGTGCTGACCGGACCAGAGGATCGTAGCATGTATTCATTTGCAGTTTGCACATTCTTGCTGCGAATAAATCTTCTCCTCCCCCCTTACTTTTTGCGTGGCCCCGTTGTATTGCGCACCACGCGCGCCGCTCTTGTACACAATAATGCGGTTTACAACACATGAATAAAGTCCATTATATTGGGGGGAGTACAATTTCACTAGTGGCAACAACAGCAGGCACACACCCGAATCCTGTTTGTCAAACGCCAAAAAGGCTTTGTGGTAAACCTCGGGGGATGTAGGGTAGTTGGAGTATTGCTGTTCTGAATAATAAAGGGTGCTGTTAACCCTTGTCACTCGTGACGACAAGGGTGAGGGTTAGAACTCTCAGGTAATGCTGGGCCTATCGCCACCCTTCCCAAGAGCGATAGGTGAGTGCGTAATAAATGGATTGTCCACAACCATTGTTTAACTGAAAACTTGCAGGAACTTTTACTGAAGATTTTCGATAGCAGGCAATATCAATAACATTCCAGATAACAAAGTCTATTTGTAGTTGAGCAGCGATTGACAGTTGGTTGGGATCAGATAAGCTCAGTTTAGCTTTAGGAGGATTCTGTTGCATAGATCCGCTGGATTTAGGGGTGCGTTTAGGTCCAGTGATCTTGTGGAGAATAGCGGGGAATTGTAGATCTATAACCGCTTTGGTATAGGCCGAGGCCGCAAGGCTTTGGCCTAGTAAACGTACTTGAAAGTTGCGGAGGTCCTACCTTGTTCAGTGTCAGAAACCCAAGAGCAATAATGCTGCTTGCTTGGCAGCGCAGGAACAAGAGAGAGAATAATGGCTGCAGCTCCCTTATGGGCAGGGGCTGTCCGTTTTGGATTGGTCCATAACAACTGTCACTCACCGTTACACGGCATTATAGATGAACCACCTAAGGTCCTTCAACATACCATAGAGTTCTGAGTAAAGGGTCACATGACCTAAGGTCCTGCGACACCAAACAAGTGAGTAATGAAACATACATATATACAATGACAATATAAATAAATATTAACTTACTAAGGGGTGACTAGGGGCTAACTAGGGAAGCGGACCCCCACAGTCCTAGGGACTCTGACTTTGGGGAGCCCCCCCCCCACCAAGGCACAGTATGAAATACATATAATTTAAATTAGGGTAAAAAAGTGTTGCTATCCCAGGGTGGCAAATAGTCTGTAGCGCTTATAGATGTATGCACGGAGCCTTGTATGGTTGATTACAAATAGTCTGAGTAGCAAAGTTGTATAATTCAAAGTAGGGAAGATATAATCTCCCGGGAAAAGGTGCAGTCAGCAGCGCTCTCCTCTTTTGGGAATCAGGCTAGTAAACCTGCAGCTCGTGCTGACCAGGTCAGCACAAGCTGCAGGCTTACTAGCCTGATTCCTAAAAGATGAGAGCGCCGCTGACTGCTCCTTTTCCCAGGAGATTATATTTTCCCTACTTTGGATTCTACCAGACCATCTTCCACCAGTTGGATATGGGACCAGTGCAGGCTGCACTCCTCAACACACCACCTAGTGTGGAGACAAGCGATCTGTGGTGTTGTGCTCATAGCACAACACCAAAAGGTGAGCAAGCCTTTACCTATATATTTTACTATATTTTTTCCCCTAAAAGGTTAATTGCGCTTAGATGCGCATTGGTCTCTCTGTTTTTGTTTCCTTCAAATTAAAGTCTCTGTATAACTCGTATCTGGTCAGGATACTGCATGTGGCAGCATGTTGGTAAGGGGTTAAAATCAATGTGCTCTGCAGCGCTGGGGTTTCCTTGTGCGTATCTCACTCTACCCTGGCGGCACAGGGATAGAGATTGGGGAGTGGGACATAGATATTCTCTTAATTGTAATCCTGTGGGTGCATAAGGCTGTGCTCTGCAGCGCTGGAGGACCCTCAAATTTGGACCACTCTACCCCGGCTGCACAGGGAAAGTTTTGAGCGGATTTAGGGATTTGGCACACTGTTCCTCTTACCAGCAATGTCCTGGAGCCAGGTTGCCGGAAAAAGGTTTTCGCTGGGGAGACGTGCGCTGGCAGACGGGATGCGTACAACCCCGGAAGCATGCTCCAGTAAATTTCTTGCGATCCGGTGAGTGATGGTAAAGATCGTCGGGTTTGCCAATACTGGGTTACAGGTGATAGAGGCCAGCCTCTATCACCGCTAGCCTCTAGACTTGAGGAAAGTGTACCCCCACTTTATACATTGCTCGCAGGTTGTATGGGATACACAACCTTTTTCACATTAGTACTCGTCTGGCAGTAATACTATTGATGGGTTGCAGCTACCTATACACGTTTTTAGCTTTTTTAATTAATGAAGTGGCTGGCCGCAATATGGCTGCCGATTATATAGGGCTGTGACATCACAGGGGTGACTGGCTGCTGATAGGCTGCATCCTGCATGTGATTCAGGGTCATACCACCTACTTCCCTTCCCGCCTTGCCTTCCTGCCTTCCCAGCGTCCCTTGCCCCATATACTGATATGTGGATCTGCCAGGCGGTCGAATCGCAACTATGACATCATCAAACAAACTATCTTGGATTTTTATGCCATTACCCTGAAATCATATCGCATCCAATTCCGGGATCTTCCAGCTGTTACCAGAGGCTCCTTTAGGATGTATGCCCACAAGATGTCCTAGGCCTGTTAGCGATGGTTGGAAATGGAAAAGGCCGACACCAAAGGAGGATGTTTTGCAACTCATTCTGAAAGAGCAGTTTTATGCCTATTGCCCCCCAGAGATACAGGAATGGGTCCGGGAGAGAAATCAACCTTCCCTGGATAGAGCCTCAGTCCTGACGGATCAGGTGCTTACCATCAAGCCTCAGTGGAAGAGACTGCTGGAGAACAAACTTCAGAAAACAAACTGGAAAAAAAAATCTACGGTGAAAAAAAAATCATTGTGAGACAAAATTGAAAAAAAAACACAGTTTTGTAAATTTTGGGGGCTTCCGTTTCTACGTAGTACATTTTTCGGTAAAAATGACACCTGATATTTATTCTGTAGGTCCATATGGTTAAAATGATACCCTACTTATATAGGTTTGATTTTGTCGAATTTCTGGAAAAAATCATAACTTCACGCAGGAAGCAACTTCACAGCTTAATAGTATAGCAGTCCATGAGAGTGGGTCTCCAGTTGTTCTTAGGATGGTCTTGTCAGCTTGGGGCACAGATCTTAACAACTGACTCTAGCATTGTTACATATTATATATCTCCTTTTTTGAGGGACTCCATTCCCCCCTCCCCTCTGGTCCCACCAGGGGGGGGGGGGGCATCTCTTATCTCATATATGGGATCAGAGACCCCTTACATCCTGCTACTTCAAAGAAAACTCCTGACTTCAAAAAGAGGAAAACAGCAGACAGGCCCCAATTGACTGCAATACACAAAAACAAAGGATACACCATCTGAATGACCCCTCACCCCCCAGGTCTTAGTTTATACATAGATGCAATTATAAGACACATGTATGTTTCCATAATCAGGCCTTGGGCCTGACACTTACCACATCTCCTCTTCGCCTACCGGGAGGTACCTCAAGAGTCCACAGGATTCTCCCCATTGGGAATGCATAGTTACATAGTTAGTACGGTCGAAAAAATACATATGTCCATCAAGTTCAACCAGGGAATTAAGGGGTAGGGGTGTGGCGCGATATTGGGGAAGGGATGGGATTTTATATTTCTTCATAAGTATTAATGTTATTTTGTTCCAGGAATGCATCTAATCCTGTTTTAAAGCTGTACATTTTTCCTGCTGTGACCAGTTCCTGAGGTAGACTGTTCCATAAGTTCAAAGTTCTCATGATAAAGAAGGCGTGTCGCCCCTTGAGACTAAACTTTTTCTTCTCCAGACGGAGGGAGTGCCCCCTCTTCCTTTGGGGGGGGTTTAACCTGGAACAGTTTTTCTCCATATTTTTTGTATGAGCCATTAATATACTTATATACGTTTATCATATCCCCCCTTAAGCGTCTCTTCTCAAGACTAAACAATTGTAACTCCTTTAATCGCTCCTCATAGCTAAGATGTTCCATGCCCCATATTAGTTTAGTCGCGCGTCTCTGCACCCTTTCCAGCTCCACAGTGTCCCTTTTATGTACAGGCGACCAAAACTGAACAGCATATTCCAGGTGAGGCTGTACCAATGCTTTATAGAGGGGGGTATTATGTCCCTGTCCCTTGAGTCCATGCCTCTTTTGATACATGACAATATCCTGCTGGCTTTGGAAGCAGCAGCCTGACATTGCATGCTATTCTGTAGTCTGTGATCAACAAGTACACCCAGATCCTTTTCTACCAGTGACTCTGCCAGTTTAATCCCCCCTAAGACATCCGACGCATGCATGTTCTTAGTACCCAGATGCATAACTTTACATTTATCCACATTGAACCTCATTTGCCAAGTGGATGCCCAGACACTTAGTCTATCCAAGTCATCTTGTAACCTATACACATCCTCTATAGACTGTACCGTGCTACAAAGCTTGGTGTCATCTGCAAAGATAGAAACAGAGCTGTTAATACCATCCTCTATATCATTGATAAATAAATTAAACAACAGCGGGCCCAGTACTGAACCTTGGGGTACACCACTAATAACCGGGGACCAATCAGAGTACGAATCATTGACCACCACTCTCTGGGTACGATCCATGAGCCAGTGTTCAATCCAGTTACAAACTAAAATTTCCAAACCCAAAGACCTTAACTTACCTGTCAGACGTCTATGAGGGACAGTATCAAACGCTTTAGCAAAATCCAGAAACACTATATCCACAGCCATTCCTCTGTCAAGGCTTCTACTCACCTCTTCATAAAAGCAAATTAGATTGGTTTGACAACTTCTATCCTTAGTAAACCCATGCTGGTTATCACTTATAATACTATTATCCCCTATGTATTCCTCTATGTAATCCCTTATAAGTCCTTCAAACAATTTACCCACAATGCACGTTAAACTTACCGGTCTATAGTTTCCCTGGGGAAGACCTAGAGCCCTTTTTGAAGATTGGCACCACATTCGCCTTGCGCCAGTCCCTTGGCACAATACCAGACACCAGAGAATCTCTAAATATCATGAACAGGGGTACAGATATTACTGAACTTACCTCTCTAAGAACTCTTGGGTGCAATCCATCTGGCCCTGGAGATTTGCTTACATTTACTTTACTTAACTTACCTTGTACCATCTCTACATTAAGCCAGTTCAGTACATTACATGATGTGTTACCAGCACTGACCTGGCCAATGTCAGCTCCTTTTTCCATAGTGTATACAGAACTAAAGAACCCATTCAGTAGCTCCGCCTTCTCTTGATCGCCCGTGACAACCTCCCCATTATCATTATTAACCCCTTAAGGACACAGGACGTAAATGTACGTGTTACGCCTAGCGCTCCGGTCCCCCGCTCCTCCCCGGAGCGCTCACGGCGTCTTTCTCCCTGCAGCTCCCCGGTCAGTCCCGCTAACCGGGAGCGCTGCTCTGTCATGGCCGTTGGGGATGCGATTCGCACAGCGGGACGCGCCCGCTCGCGAATCGCATCCCAGGTCACTTACCCGTTCCCGTCCCCTGCTGTCATGTGCTGGCGCGCGCGGCTCCGCTCTCTAGGGCGCGCGCGCGCCAGCTCCCTGAGACTTAAAGGGCCAGTGCACCAATGATTGGTGCCTGGCCCAATTAGCTTAATTGGCCCCCACCTGCTCCCTGGCTATATCTGGTCTCCTCCCATGCACTCCCTTGCCGGATCTTGTTGCCCTTGTGCCTAGTGAAAGCGTTTGTGTGTTTAAAGCCTGTGTACCAGTACTTCTGCTATCTCCCCTGACTACGAACCTTGCCGCCTGCCCCCGACCTTCTGCTACGTCCGACTTTGCTTCTGCCTACTCCCTTGTACCTCGCCTATCTTCAGCAGTCAGAGAGGTGAGCCGTTGCTAGTGGATACGACCTGGTCACTACCGCCGCAGCAAGACCATCCCGCTTTGCGGCGGGCTCTGGTGAAAACCTGTAGTGGCTTAGAACCGGTCCACTAGCGCGGTCCTCCCCATCCCTCTCTGGCACAGAGGATCCACTACCTGCCAGCCGGCATCGTGACAGTAGATCCGGCCATGGATCCCGCTGAAGTTCCTCTGCCAGTTGTCGCTGACCTCCCTACGCTGGTCGCCCAGCAAGCTCGTCAGATCGCCCAACAAGATCACCAGCTGTCGTACTTGACCACCATGACACAGCAACTCCAGTCACAACTACAGCAAGTACAGTCACAGCTACAGCAGCAACAACCATCTCCTCCGCCAGCTCCTGCACCCCTTCCGCAGCGAGTGGCCACTCCTAGCCTCCGCCTGTCCTTGCCGGACAAATTTAATGGGGACTCTAAGTTTTGCCGTGGCTTTCTTTCGCAATGTTCCCTGCACTTGGAGATGATGTCGGACCAGTTTCCTACTGAAAGGTCTAAGGTGGCTTTCGTAGTCAGCCTTCTGTCTGGAAAAGCCCTGTCATGGGCCACACCGCTCTGGGACCGCAATGACCCCGTCACTGCCTCTGTACACTCCTTCTTCTCGGAAATTCGAAGTGTCTTTGAGGAACCTGCCCGAGCCTCTTCTGCTGAGACTGCCCTGCTGAACCTGGTCCAGGGTAATTCCTCCGTTGGCGAGTACGCCATACAATTCCGTACTCTTGCTTCTGAACTATCCTGGAATAATGAGGCTCTCTGCGCGACCTTTAAAAAAGGCCTATCCAGCAACATTAAAGATGTTCTGGCCGCACGAGAGACTCCTGCTAACCTGCATGAACTCATTCATCTAGCCACTCGCATTGACATGCGTTTTTCTGAAAGGCATCAAGAGCTCCGCCAGGAAAAAGACACCTCTCCCACAGTCTCCACTGCAATCTGCGCCTAGGCCTCCCGCCGAGGAGGCCATGCAAGTGGATCGGTCTCGCCTGACCCTGGAAGAGAGGAATCGCCGTAAGGAAGAGAATCTTTGTCTGTACTGTGCCAGTACTGAACATTTTTTGGTGGATTGCCCAATCCGTCCTCCACGTCTGGGAAACGCACGCTCGCACCCAGCTCTCGTGGGTGTGGCGTCTCTTGATGCTAAGTCGGCTTCTCCACGTCTCACGGTGCCTGTTCGGATTTCTACTTCAGCCAGCTCTCCCCTCTCAGCCGTGGCCTGCCTGGACTCTGGAGCTTCTGGGAATTTTATTCGGGAGTCCTTAGTGAATAAATTCCGCATTCCGGTGACCCGTCTTGTCAAGCCACTCCACATTTCCGCGGTCAACGGAGCCAGGTTGGATTGCACCGTGCGTTACCGCACGGAGCCCCTCCTAATGTGCATCGGACCTCATCACGAGGAAATTGTATTTTTTGTCCTTCCTAATTGCACTTCCGAAATTCTCCTTGGACTACCCTGGCTTCAACACCATTCCCCAACCCTGGATTGGTCCACTGGGGAGATCAAGAGTTGGGGTCCCTCTTGTTCCAAGGACTGCCTTCAACCGGTTCCCAGTACTCCCTGCCGTGACCCTGTGGTTCCTCCTGTATCCGGTCCCCCTAAGGTCATTAAGGACTCTGCCTGCCACAGGAAATGCCTCTCCCCCCCTCCCAGTCCCATCAGGCAAGCCTCTGTGTCCCCTCATGGCCCTCGTCCTGGTGTCACACTGCCCCGTGCCAGGTCTCGCCCTCTGCCCTCTCTCCCCATTCCTACTCCTGCTGTTCTGCCTGCCGTTGAGGAATCCCTCCATCCTTTCCCGGTGTCCTCATCCCAGGGGAGGCAGTTACCGGACAAAGAGAAGGGGAGACCTAAGGGGGGTGGTACTGTTACGCCTAGCGCTCCGGTCCCCCGCTCCTCCCCGGAGCGCTCACGGCGTCTTTCTCCCTGCAGCTCCCCGGTCAGTCCCGCTAACCGGGAGCGCTGCTCTGTCATGGCCGTTGGGGATGCGATTCGCACAGCGGGACGCGCCCACTCGCGAATCGCATCCCAGGTCACTTACCCGTTCCCGTCCCCTGCTGTCATGTGCTGGCGCGCGCGGCTCCGCTCTCTAGGGCGCGCGCGCGCCAGCTCCCTGAGACTTAAAGGGCCAGTGCACCAATGATTGGTGCCTGGCCCAATTAGCTTAATTGGCCCCCACCTGCTCCCTGGCTATATCTGGTCTCCTCCCATGCACTCCCTTGCCGGATCTTGTTGCCCTTGTGCCTAGTGAAAGCGTTTGTGTGTTTAAAGCCTGTGTACCAGTACTTCTGCTATCTCCCCTGACTACGAACCTTGCCGCCTGCCCCCGACCTTCTGCTACGTCCGACTTTGCTTCTGCCTACTCCCTTGTACCTCGCCTATCTTCAGCAGTCAGAGAGGTGAGCCGTTGCTAGTGGATACGACCTGGTCACTACCGCCGCAGCAAGACCATCCCGCTTTGCGGCGGGCTCTGGTGAAAACCTGTAGTGGCTTAGAACCGGTCCACTAGCGCGGTCCTCGCCATCCCTCTCTGGCACAGAGGATCCACTACCTGCCAGCCGGCATCGTGACAGTACGTCCTGGTGCGGTGGTAATTAACGCACCAGGATGTACATTTACGTCCTGTGCATAACCGCGGGCATCGTAGCGATGCCCGTGTCATGCGCGGCTGATGCCGGCTGCTGATCGCAGCCAGGGACCCGCCGGCAATGGCCGACGCCCGCGATCTTCAGCTTGCTCTTCTGAGTGTTGCTGTGTAAGAGGGGGCGTGAAAGAGGAGTTTCAAAAACTGTGATTATCTGTTGTGCGGAGTGAATCTGTGGAGTGGGTGCGACTGCCTATAGCCCACATTCATATTTTGGGTAAGTTTTTCTCTTTTGCACATAGTGGGATAACTGTTAGAGTTTAAACACCCTTTTTTTTTTTTTTTTCCTCTCTGTTCCACCTCTAGGGGGAGGAGGAGTAGATTGGGCACAGGTGTATAAATCTTAGCTTGGGACTCTTATTGAGAGCTTGCTCTTCTGAGTGTTGCTGTGTAACAGGGGGCATGAAAGAGGAGTTTCAAAAACAGGAGTTTGAAAGCAGGAGGTTGAGATCGCTGTGAGTGTTAATTTCTGAACCCACAAGGTCTACAAAAAATTTTAAGTGTAATTTTGATTGTCTGTTTTTTCCTATACATTTGTGAAATCCCCATAACTAGATGGCCTCCATGTTGGAAAATGCAGTCCAATGTACATCCGGTTCAATGTATGCAATCCTTGAACAACAGTTTGAGGGTGCATATTGTTGTGCGAGATGTGTGCTAGTTGTCCATTTGGAAGCCCAGATCCTGCATCTAGAGGGGCGACTGGCAACAATGAGAAGCATTAACAACATGGAGAGGAGTCTCCTGCTCACTGAGCAGGCACTCTCGGGAATAGAGGTGGGGGAGGACAGTGGGACGGAGTTGCAGGACAGTCAGGCAGTTAGCTGGGTTACAGTTAGAAAGAGGGGTAGGGGAAAAAGTGTCAGGGAGGCTAGTCCTGAACTGGCACACCCCAACGAGTTTGCCCGCTTGGCAGATGAGGGGGATGCCATTACAGAGCTAGCAGAACTGCAACAGGATACCGCCTCTGACCGCCAGGGGGGTGTCTGCTCCAGTAAGGAGGGAGGGAGGAGTACAGGGCAGGCCAGACAGGTACTAGTGGTGGGGGACTCAATTATTAGGGGGACAGACAGGGCAATCTGTCACAAAGACCGGGATCGCCGAACAGTGTGTTGTCTGCCTGGCGCACGAGTTCGGCACATCGCGGATCGGGTTGACAGGTTGCTGGGCGGGGCTGGAGAGGACCCAGCAGTCATGGTACATATTGGCACCAATGACAAAGTAAGAGGTAGGTGGAGTGTCCTTAAAAATGATTTCAGGGACTTAGGCCGCAAGCTTAAGGCAAGGACCTCCAAGGTAGTATTTTCTGAAATACTACCAGTACCACGAGCCACACCAGAGAGGCAGCGGTTGATCAGGGAGGTAAACAAGTGGCTCAGAAGCTGGTGTAGGAAGGAAGGGTTTGGGTTCATGGAGAACTGGGCTGACTTCGCTGTCGGTTACCGGCTCTACCGTAGGGACGGGCTGCACCTCAATGGGGAGGGTGCAGCTTTGCTTGGGGAGAAGATGGCTAGAAGGGTGGAGGAGTGTTTAAACTAGGGACTTGGGGGGAGGGAACCTACAGCAAAGAGGGGGAAGATAGTGTAGATAGAGAGGTGGGAATTATAAATGTACCTGGGGGTGGAGCGGAGGGAGGGGTTAGAATAGTTAATAGGAATAGGCTTCATAGGAAAATAAAACTTACACCCTTGAATCCCATTAACCCCAATAACATAAAGCATGGAAATGTAAAGTGTATGTTCACAAATGCCAGAAGCCTAGCAAATAAAATGGGGGAGCTTGAGGCCTTGATACTGGAGGAACATATTGATACTGGGAGCGATACTTACTGTCACGATCACACCCTATCGGTCCAGCCAAGACGCTTGAGAGAGTGTGATGGTGCAAGGGTTAAAGCCGCCAGACCTCTGGGTATCCACTACTAATCCCAGCAAGTCACCAAATTAACCCTTAGATAAACGTGTTTCACCCGAGCTGCCTTCAGAAAGGTGAGCTCATATATTTAGAGATCAAAGACCAGAGCTGATTGATTAAACATTTAATCTGATAAAAGGTATCACAGTGCTATGCATAAAAATTAACAAATGACATGCAGTTACAAGAATATATATAAGAGTTTAGCAATCAAGTTCAGAAAAGTAAAAATAAAGTTCTTACAGCTTAATAGTATAGCAGTCCATGAGAGTGGGTCTCCAGCTGTTCTTAGGATGGTCTTGTCAGCTTGGGGCACAGATCTTAACAACTGACTCTAGCATTGTTTCATATTATATATCTCCTTTTTTGAGGGACTCCATTCCCCCCTCCCCTCTGGTCCCACCAGGGGGGGGGGGGCATCTCTTATCTCATATATGGGATCAGAGACCCCTTACATCCTGCTACTTCAAAGAAAACTCCTGACTTCAAAAAGAGGAAAACAGCAGACAGGCCCCAATTGACTGCAATACACAAAAACAAAGGATACACCATCTGAATGACCCCTCACCCCCCAGGTCTTAGTTTATACATACCGTATATACTCGAGTATAAGCCGACCCGAGTATAAGCCGAGACCCCTAATTTCAACCCAAAATCCCAGGAAAAGTTATTGACTCGAGTATAAGCCTAGGGTGGGAAATACCTCATCCCCCCCTGTCATCATCCAGACCCGTCATTAACATCCTCATCATCATCCCCTTGTCATCATCCCACACATCCCCCCTTCATCATCCCCTTATCATCCCACACATCCCCCTTCATCATCCCCTTGTCATCATCCCACACATCCCCCCTTCATCATCCCCTTATCATCCCGCACATCCCCCCTTCATCATCCCCTTATCATCCCACACATCCCCCCTTCATCATCCCCTTATCATCCCGCACATCCCCCCTTCATCATCCCCTTATCATCCCACACATCCCCCCCTTCATCATCCCCTTATCATCCCGCACATCCCCCCTTCATCATCCCCTTATCATCCCACACATCCCCCCTTCATCATCCCCTTGTAATCATCCCCACCCCCCTTCATCATCCCCACACCCCCCCCTTCATCATCCTCTTCTCATCATTCGCCCTCAGTGGTCTTCAACCTGCGGACCTCCAGAGGTTTCAAAACTACAACTCCCAGCAAGCCCGGGCAGCCATCGGCTGTCCGGGCTTGCTGGGAGTTGTAGTTTTGAAACCTCCGGAGGTCCGCAGGTTGAAGACCACTGCGGCCTTCAACATCATCCAGCCCCCCTCTCACCCCCTTTAGTTCTGAGTACTCACCTCCGCTCGGCGCTGGTCCGGTCCTGCAGGGCTGTCCGGTGAGGAGGTGGTCCGGTGAGGAGGTGGTCCGGGCTGCTATCTTCACCGGGGGCGCCTCTTCTCCGCGCTTCCGGCCCGGAATAGATGCGTTGCCTTGACAATGACGCAAATGACGCACCTCTGCGTCGTTGTCACGGCAGCGTGACTATTCTGAGGCCGGGCCCGAAGCGCTTAGAAGAGGCCTCCCCGGTGAAGATAGCAGCCCGGAACCACTATCCCACCGGACCACCTCCTCACCGGACAGTCCTGCAGGACCGGACCAGCGCCGAGCGGAGGTGAGTACTCAGAACTAAAGGGGGTGAGAGGGGGCTGGATGATGTTGAAGGCCGCAGTGGTCTTCAACCTGCGGACCTCCGGAGGTTTCAAAACTACAACTCCCAGCAAGCCCGGACAGCCGATGGCTGCCCGGGCTTGCTGGGAGTTGTAGTTTTGAAACCTCTGGAGGTCCGCAGGTTGAAGACCACTGCGGGTGGGGGAGTTCACTCGAGTATAAGCCGAGGGGGGTGTTTTCAGCACGAAAAATCGTGCTGAAAAACTCGGCTTATACTCGAGTATATACGGTAGATGCAATTATAAGACACATGTATGTTTCCATAATCAGGCCTTGGGCCTGACACTTACCACATCTCCTCTTCGCCTACCGGGAGGTACCTCAAGAGTCCACAGGATTCTCCCCATTTGAGCTTCTGTAAGGCCGCAAGGTCCGAGGACCTCTGAATCTTGTGAAGGAATACTGGGAATGCATAGTTACATAGTTAATACGGTCGAAAAAATACATATGTCCATCAAGTTCAACCAGGGAACTAAGGGGTAGGGGTGTGGCGCGATATTGGGGAAGGGATGGGATTTTATATTTCTTCATAAGTATTAATGTTATTTTGTTCCAGGAATGCATCTAATCCTGTTTTAAAGCTGTTAATTTTTCCTGCTGTGACCAGTTCTTGAGGTAGACTGTTCCATAAGTTCAAAGTTCTCATGATAAAGAAGGCGTGTCGCCCCTTGAGACTAAACTTTTTCTTCTCCAGACGGAGGGAGTGCCCCCTCTTCCTTTGGGGGGGGTTTAACCTGGAACAGTTTTTCTCCATATTTTTTGTATGAGCCATTAATATACTTATATACGTTTATCATATCCCCCCTTAAGCGTCTCTTCTCAAGACTAAACAATTGTAACTCCTTTAATCGCTCCTCATAGCTAAGATGTTCCATGCCCCATATTAGTTTAGTCGCGCGTCTCTGCACCCTTTCCAGCTCCACAGTGTCCCTTTTATGTACAGGCGACCAAAACTGAACAGCATATTCCAGGTGAGGCTGTACCAATGCTTTATAGAGGGGGGTATTATGTCCCTGTCCCTTGAGTCCATGCCTCTTTTGATACATGACAATATCCTGCTGGCTTTGGAAGCAGCAGCCTGACATTGCATGCTATTCTGTAGTCTGTGATCAACAAGTACACCCAGATCCTTTTCTACCAGTGACTCTGCCAGTTTAATCCCCCCTAAGACATCCGACGCATGCATGTTCTTAGTACCCAGATGCATAACTTTACATTTATCCACATTGAACCTCATTTGCCAAGTGGATGCCCAGACACTTAGTCTATCCAAGTCATCTTGTAACCTATACACATCCTCTATAGACTGTACCGTGCTACAAAGCTTGGTGTCATCTGCAAAGATAGAAACAGAGCTGTTAATACCATCCTCTATATCATTGATAAATAAATTAAACAACAGCGGGCCCAGTACTGAACCTTGGGGTACACCACTAATAACCGGGGACCAATCAGAGTACGAATCATTGACCACCACTCTCTGGGTACGATCCATGAGCCAGTGTTCAATCCAGTTGCAAACTAAAGTTTCCAAACCCAAAGACCTTAACTTACCTGTCAGACGTCTATGAGGGACAGTATCAAACGCTTTAGCAAAATCCAGAAACACTATATCCACAGCCATTCCTCTGTCAAGGCTTCTACTCACCTCTTCATAAAAGCAAATTAGATTGGTTTGACAACTTCTATCCTTAGTAAACCCATGCTGGTTATCACTTATAATACTATTATCCCCTATGTATTCCTGTATGTAATCCCTTATAAGTCCTTCAAACAATTTACCCACAATGCACGTTAAACTTATCGGTCTATAGTTTCCCTGGGGAAGACCTAGAGCCCTTTTTGAAGATTGGCACCACATTCGCCTTGCGCCAGTCCCTTGGCACAATACCAGACACCAGAGAATCTCTAAATATCATGAACAGGGGTACAGATATTACTGAACTTACCTCTCTAAGAACTCTTGGGTGCAATCCATCTGGCCCTGGAGATTTGCTTACATTTACTTTACTTAACTTACCTTGTACCATCTCTACATTAAGCCAGTTCAGTACATTACATGATGTGTTACCAGCACTGACCTGGCCAATGTCAGCTCCTTTTTCCATAGTGTATACAGAACTAAAGAACCCATTCAGTAGCTCCGCCTTCTCTTGATCGCCCGTGACAACCTCCCCATTATCATTATTAACCCCTTAAGGACACAGGACGAAAATGTACGTCCTGGTGCGGTGGTAATTAACGCACCAGGACGTACATTTACGTCCTGTGCATAACCGCGGGCATCGTAGCGATGCCCGTGTCATGCGTGGCTGATGCCGGCTGCTGATCGCAGCCAGGGACCCGCCGGAAATGGCCGACGCCCGCGATCTTCAGCTTGCTCTTCTGAGTGTTGCTGTGTAAGAGGGGGCGTGAAAGAGGAGTTTCAAAAACTGTGATTATCTGTTGTGCGGAGTGAATCTGTGGAGTGGGTGCGACTGCCTATAGCCCACATTCATATTTTGGGTAAGTTTTTCTCTTTTGCACATAGTGGGATAACTGTTAGAGTTTAAACACCCTTTTTTTTTTTTCTCTGTTCCACCTCTAGGGGGAGGAGGAGTAGATTGGGCACAGGTGTATAAATCTTAGCTTGGGACTCTTATTGAGATCTTGCTCTTCTGAGTGTTGCTGTGTAACAGGGGGCGTGAAAGAGGAGTTTCAAAAACAGGAGTTTGAAAGCAGGAGGTTGAGATCGCTGTGAGTGTTAATTTCTGAACCCACAAGGTCTACAAAAAATTTTAAGTGTAATTTTGACTGTCTGTTTTTTCCTATACATTTGTGAAATCCCCATAACTAGATGGCCTCCATGTTGGGAAATGCAGTCCAATGTACATCCTGTTCAATGTATGCAATCCTTGAACAACAGTTTGAGGGTGCATATTGTTGTGCGAGATGTGTGCTAGTTGTCCATTTGGAAGCCCAGATCCTGCATCTAGAGGGGCGACTGGCAACAATGAGAAGCATTAACAACATGGAGAGGAGTACAAAGTACAACTGGTTGCGCAAAAAACAAGCCCTCATACTAGTCTGTGGATGAAAATATAAAAGAGTTATGATTTTTAGAAGGCGAGGAGGAAAAAATTAAAATGTAAAAATTAAATTGTCTGAGTCCTTAAGGCCAAAATGGGCTGAGTCCTTAAGGGGTTAAGGGGTCCTACATGCTCTGTCCTTGGTTTTTTTGCATTTATATATCTAAAAAAATATTTAGGATTAGTTTTGCTTTCTTTGGCCACCTGTCTCTCGTTTTGAATTGTTGCTGTTTTTATTACATTTTTACAGATTTTATTAAGCTCTTTGTACTGTTTAAATGTTATAGCTGACCCATCAGATTTGACTTTTTTGAAGGCTATTTTTTTGTTGTTTATTGCTCTTTTAACATCATTTGTCAGCCATGTAGGATTTAGTTTTAGTCGTTTATATTTGTTCCCCTTTGGTATATATTTAGCTGTATAGTTATTTAGAGTTGATTTAAAGATGTCCCATTTACCTTCTGTATCAGTATTTGAGAACACCTCCCCCCAGTCTATGTCCTGTAGTGCAGCTCTCAGCCTAGGGAAGTTTGCCTTTTTAAAGTTATGTTTTTGCCTTCCCCGCCTGTCTTTGTTTTCTACATTTTAAGTCAAAAGTAACTATATTGTGGTCGCTATTACCAAGGTTTTCCCGCACAGTTACATTACCAACCAGCTCTGCGTTGTTGGAAATGATCAGATCCAACAAGGCATCACTTCTTGTTGGGTCCTCCACAAACTGGCCCATAAAATGATCCTGCAATAAATTTAGGAATTGTCGCCCCTTTGTAGATTTAGCCAACCCCGGACCCCAATCTATATCTGGATAGTTAAAATCTCCCATTATTACCACTGTACCTGCCCGGGCGGCCCTGTCACGATGCCGGCTGGCAGGTAGTGGATCCTCTGTGCCAGAGAGGGATTGGCGTGGACCGTGCTAGTGGACCGGTTCTAAGCCACTACTGGTTTTCACCAGAGCCCGCCGCAAAGCGGGATGGTCTTGCTGCGGCGGTAGTGACCAGGTCGTATCCACTAGCAACGGCTCACCTCTCTGGCTGCTGAAGATAGGCGCGGTACAAGGGAGTAGGCAGAAGCAAGGTCGGACGTAGCAGAAGGTCGGGGCAGGCAGCAAGGATCGTAGTCAGGGGCAACGGCAGAAGGTCTGGAACACAGGCTAGGAACACACAAGGAACGCTTTCACTGGCACAATGGCAACAAGATCCGGCAAGGGAGTGCAGGGGAAGTGAGGTGATATAGGGAAGTGCACAGGTGAACACACTAATTGGAACCACTGCGCCAATCAGCGGCGCAGTGGCCCTTTAAATCGCAGAGACCCGGCGCGCGCGCGCCCTAGGGAGCGGGGCCGCGCGCGCCGGGACAGAACAGACGGAGAGCGAGTCAGGTACGGGAGCCGGGGTGCGCATCGCGAGCGGGCGCTACCCGCATCGCGAATCGCATCCCGGCTGGCAGCGGAATCGCAGCGCCCCGGGTCAGAGGATGTGACCGGAGCGCTGCAGCGGGGAGAGTGAAGTGAGCGCTCCGGGGAGGAGTGGGGACCCGGAGCGCTCGGCGTAACAGTACCCCCCCCCTTGGGTCTCCCCCTCTTCTTAGAGCCTGAGAACCTGAGGAGCAGACTTTTGTCTAGGATGTTGTCCTCAGGTTCCCAGGATCTCTCTTCAGGACCACAACCCTCCCAGTCCACTAAAAAAAAAGTTTTCCCTCTGACCTTTTTGGAAGCTAAGATCTCTTTGACAGAGAAGATGTCCGAGGAGCCGGAAACAGGAGTGGGAGGAACAGATTTGGGAGAAAAACGGTTGAGGATAAGTGGTTTGAGAAGAGAGACGTGAAAGGCATTAGGGATACGAAGAGAAGGAGGAAGAAGAAGTTTATAAGAGACAGGATTAATTTGACACAAAATTTTGAAAGGACCAAGATAGCGTGGTCCCAACTTGTAGCTAGGGACACGGAAGCGGACATATTTAGCGGAGAGCCATACCTTGTCTCCAGGGGAAAAAACGGGAGGAGCTCTTCTTTTCTTATCCGCGAACTTCTTCATGCGTGATGAAGCCTGTAAGAGAGAATTTTGGGTCTCTCTCCATATGATGGAAAGGTCACGAGAAATTTCATCCACAGCGGGCAGACCAGAGGGCAAGGGAGTAGGGAGGGGGGGGAAGAGGGTGACGGCCGTACACCACGAAAAATGGGGATTTGGAGGAAGATTCAGAGACCCTGAAGTTATACGAGAATTCGGCCCATGGGAGGAGATCTGCCCAGTCATCCTGGCGGGAGGAAACAAAATGTCGCAAATAATCACCCAAGATCTGGTTAATTCTTTCTACTTGTCCATTGGACTGGGGATGATATGCAGAAGAAAAATTTAATTTAATCTTGAGTTGTTTACAGAGAGCCCTCCAGAATTTAGACACGAATTGGACGCCTCTATCCGAGACAATCTGCGTAGGCAACCCGTGAAGACGAAAAATGTGTACAAAAAATTGTTTAGCCAACTGAGGCGCAGAAGGAAGACCAGGAAGAGGGATGAAATGTGCCATTTTGGAGAATCGATCAACGACCACCCAAATAACAGTGTTGCCACGGGAAGGGGGTAAATCAGTAATAAAATCCATACCAATCAGAGACCAAGGCTGTTCGGGGACAGGCAGAGGATGAAGAAAACCAGCGGGCTTCTGGCGAGGAGTCTTATCCCGGGCACAGATAGTGCAGGCTCGCACAAAGTCCACAACATCCGTCTCCAGAGTCGGCCACCAATAGAAGCGGGAGATGAGTTGCACAGATTTCTTGATGCCCGCATGACCTGCGAGATGGGAGGAGTGACCCCATTTGAGGATTCCGAGGCGTTGGCGTGGAGAAACAAAGGTCTTTCCTGGAGGAGTCTGCCTGATGGAGGCAGGAGAAGTGGAGATCAGGCAGTCAGGTGGAATGATGTGTTGCGGAGAGAGTTCAACTTCTGAGGCATCCGAGGAACGAGAGAGAGCATCGGCCCTAATGTTCTTATCGGCAGGACGAAAGTGAATCTCAAAATTAAATCGGGCAAAGAACAGAGACCACCGGGCCTGGCGAGGATTCAGCCGTTGGGCAGACTGGAGGTAGGAGAGGTTCTTGTGGTCGGTGTAGATAATAACAGGAAAACTTGATCCCTCCAGCAGATGCCTCCATTCCTCAAGTGCTAATTTAATGGCTAGAAGCTCTCGATCCCCGATGGAGTAGTTCCTCTCCGCTGGAGAGAAGGTCCTAGAGAAAAAACCACAAGTGACAGCATGCCCGGAAGAATTTTTTTGTAGAAGAACAGCTCCAGCTCCCACTGAGGAGGCATCAACCTCCAATAGGAAGGGTTTGGAAGGGTCAGGTCTGGAGAGGACGGGAGCCGAAGAAAAGGCAGACTTGAGTCGTTTAAAGGCGTCTCCTGCTTGAGGAGGCCAGGACTTGGGATCAGCATTTTTTTTGGTTAAAGCCACGATAGGAGCCACAATGGTAGAAAAATGTGGAATAAATTGCCTGTAATAATTGGCGAACCCCAAAAAGCGTTGGATAGCACGGAGTCCGGAGGGGCGTGGCCAATCTAAGACGGCAGAGAGTTTGTCTGGATCCATCTGTAGTCCCTGGCCAGAGACCAAATATCCTAGAAAAGGAAGAGATTGGCATTCAAACAGACATTTCTCAATTTTGGCATAGAGTTGATTGTCACGAAGTCTCTGAAGAACCATACGGACATGCTGGCGGTGTTCTTCTAGATTGGCAGAAAAAATTAGGATATCGTCCAGATATACAACAACACAGGAGTATAACAGATCACGAAAAATTTCATTGACAAAGTCTTGGAAGACGGCAGGGGCGTTGCACAGGCCAAAGGGCATGACCAGATACTCAAAGTGTCCATCTCTGGTGTTAAATGCCGTTTTCCACTCATCCCCCTCTCTGATGCGGATGAGGTTATAGGCGCCTCTTAAGTCCAATTTAGTAAAGATGTGGGCACCTTGGAGGCGATCAAAGAGTTCAGAGATGAGGGGTAAGGGGTAGCGGTTCTTAACCGTGATTTTATTAAGACCGCGGTAGTCAATGCAAGGACGTAGGGAGCCATCTTTTTTGGACACAAAGAAAAATCCGGCTCCGGCAGGAGAGGAGGATTTACGGATAAAGCCCTTTTTTAGATTCTCCTGGACGTATTCAGACATGGCAAGAGTCTCTGGGGCAGAGAGAGGATAAATTCTGCCCCGGGGTGGAGTAGTGCCCGGGAGGAGGTCGATAGGACAATCATAAGGCCTGTGAGGAGGTAGAGTCTCAGCTTGTTTTTTGCAGAAAACATCCGCGAAGTCCATATAGGCCTTAGGGAGACCGGTTACTGGAGGAACCACAGAGTTACGGCAAGGGTTACTGGGAACCGGTTTTAGACAGTTCTTGGAACAAGAGGACCCCCAACTCTTGATCTCCCCAGTGGACCAATCCAGGGTTGGGGAATGAAGTTGAAGCCAGGGAAGTCCAAGGAGAATTTCCGAGGTGCAATTGGGGAGGACCAAAAGTTCAATCCTCTCGTGATGAGATCCGATGCTCATAAGAAGGGGCTCCGTGCGGAAACGTATGGTACAGTCCAATCTTTCATTATTTACACAATTGATGTAGAGGGGTCTGGCGAGACTGGTCACCGGGATGTTGAACCTGTTGACGAGAGAGGCCAAAATAAAATTTCCTGCAGATCCAGAGTCCAAGAAGGCCACAGTAGAGAAGGAGAAGGCAGAGGCAGACATCCGCACCGGCACAGTAAGACGTGGAGAAGCAGAGTAGACATCAAGGACTGTCTCACCTTTGTGCGGAGTCAGCGTACGTCTTTCCAGGCGGGGAGGACGGATAGGACAATCCCTCAGGAAGTGTTCGGTACTAGCACAGTACAGGCAGAGGTTCTCCATACGGTGTCGTGTCCTCTCTTGAGGTGTCAGGCGAGACCGGTCGACCTGCATAGCCTCCACGGCGGGAGGCACAGGAACAGATTGCAGGGGACCAGAGGAGAGAGGAGCCGAGGAGAAGAAACGCCTCGTGCGAACAGAGTCCATATCTTGGCGGAGTTCCTGACGCCTTTCGGAAAAACGCATGTCTATGCGAGTGGCTAGGTGAATAAGTTCATGTAGATTAGCAGGAATTTCTCGTGCGGCCAGAACATCTTTAATGTTGCTGGATAGGCCTTTTTTGAAGGTCGCGCAGAGGGCCTCATTATTCCAGGACAATTCTGAAGCAAGAGTACGGAATTGTACGGCATACTCGCCAACGGAAGAATTACCCTGGACCAGGTTCAACAGGGCAGTCTCAGCAGAAGAGGCTCGGGCAGGTTCCTCAAAGACACTTCGGATTTCCGAGAAGAAGGAGTGTACAGAGGCAGTGACGGGGTCATTGCGGTCCCAGAGCGGTGTGGCCCATGACAGGGCTTTTCCGGACAGAAGGCTGACTACGAAAGCCACCTTAGACCTTTCAGTGGGAAACAGGTCCGACATCATCTCCAGATGCAGGGAACATTGGGAAAGAAAGCCACGGCAAAACTTAGAGTCCCCATCAAATTTATCCGGCAAGGATAGGCGTAGCCCAGGAGCGGCCACTCGCTGCGGAGGAGGTGCAGGAGCTGGCGGAGGAGATGACTGCTGAAGCTGTGGTAGTAACTGTTGTAGCATAACGGTCAGTTGAGACAGCTGTTGGCCTTGTTGCGCTATCTGTTGTGACTGCTGGGCGACCACCGTGGTGAGGTCAGCGACAACTGGCAGAGGAACTTCAGCGGGATCCATGGCCGGATCTACTGTCACGATGCCGGCTGGCAGGTAGTGGATCCTCTGTGCCAGAGAGGGATTGGCGTGGACCGTGCTAGTGGACCGGTTCTAAGCCACTACTGGTTTTCACCAGAGCCCGCCGCAAAGCGGGATGGTCTTGCTGCGGCGGTAGTGACCAGGTCGTATCCACTAGCAACGGCTCACCTCTCTGGCTGCTGAAGATAGGCGCGGTACAAGGGAGTAGGCAGAAGCAAGGTCGGACGTAGCAGAAGGTCGGGGCAGGCAGCAAGGATCGTAGTCAGGGGCAACGGCAGAAGGTCTGGAACACAGGCTAGGAACACACAAGGAACGCTTTCACTGGCACAATGGCAACAAGATCCGGCAAGGGAGTGCAGGGGAAGTGAGGTGATATAGGGAAGTGCACAGGTGAACACACTAATTGGAACCACTGCGCCAATCAGCGGCGCAGTGGCCCTTTAAATCGCAGAGACCCGGCGCGCGCGCGCCCTAGGGAGCGGGGCCGCGCGCGCCGGGACAGAACAGACGGAGAGCGAGTCAGGTACGGGAGCCGGGGTGCGCATCGCGAGCGGGCGCTACCCGCATCGCGAATCGCATCCCGGCTGGCAGCGGAATCGCAGCGCCCCGGGTCAGAGGATGTGACCGGAGCGCTGCAGCGGGGAGAGTGAAGCGAGCGCTCCGGGGAGGAGCGGGGACCCGGAGCGCTCGGCGTAACAGGCCCTTTCTATTTGTTTATGCAGCCGACCTTCTATCTCTTCAGTGATATTAGGGGGTCTGTAGATTACACCAAATATTATTTTTTCAGTATTTCCCTCCTTTTGTATTTCCCTCCTTTTGTAATTCTACCCACAGTGATCCCACCTCCTCAGAATCATGACACTGACTTTCATACCACTTCTTACATACAGACAGACTCCACGACCTTTCCTGTTCATTCTATCCTTGCGAAACAATGTAAACCCCTGCAGATTGACAGCCCAGTCATGCGAGGAGTCCAGCCATGTCTCAGTGACCCCAACTATATCAATATGTTCCTCCAGTATCAAGGCCTCAAGCTCCCCAATTTTATTTGCTAGGCTTCTGGCATTTGTGAACATACACTTTACGTTTCCATCCTTTATGTTATTGGGGTTAATGGGATTCAAGGGTGTAAGTTTTATTTTCCTATGAAGCCTATTCCTATTAACTATTCTAACCCCTCCCTCCGCTCCACCCCCAGGTACATTTATAATTCCCACCTCTCTATCTACACTATCTTCCCCTTCTTTGCTGTAGGTTCCCTCCCCCCAAGTCCCTAGTTTAAACACTCCTCCACCCTTCTAGCCATCTTCTCCCCAAGCAAAGCTGCACCCTCCCCATTGAGGTGCAGCCCGTCCCTATGGTAGAGCCAGTAACCGACAGCGAAGTCAGCCCAGTTCTCCATGAACCCAAACCCTTCCTTCCTACACCAGCTTCTGAGCCACTTGTTTACCTCCCTGATCTCCCGCTGCCTCTCTGATGCGGCTCGTGGTACTGGTAGTATTTCAGAAAATACTACCTTGGAGGTCCTTGCCTTAAGCTTGCGGCCTAAGTCCCTGAAATCATTTTTAAGGACACTCCACCTACCTCTTACTTTGTCATTGGTGCCAATATGTACCATGACTGCTGGGTCGTCTCCAGCCCCGCCCAGCAACCTGTCAACCCGATCCGCGATGTGCCGAACTCGTGCGCCAGGCAGACAACACACTGTTCGGCAATCCCGGTCTTTGTGACAGATTGCCCTGTCTGTCCCCCTAATAATTGAGTCCCCCACCACTAGTACCTGTCTGGCCTGCCCTGTACGGGCAAACTTGTTGGGGTGTGCCAGTTCAGGACTAGCCTCCCTGACACTTTTTCCCCTACCCCTCTTTCTAACTGTAACCCAGCTAACTACCTGACTGTCCTGCAACTCCGTCCCACTGTCCTCCCCCACCTCTATTCCCGAGAGTGCCTGCTCAGTGAGCAGGAGACTCCTCTCCATGTTGTTAATGCTTCTCATTGTTGCCAGTCGCCCCTCTAGATGCAGGATCTGGGCTTCCAAACGGACAACTAGCACACATCTCGCACAACAATATGCACCCTCAAACTGTTGTTCAAGGATTGCATACATTGAACAGGATGTACATTGGACTGCATTTTCCAACATGGAGGTTATCTAGTTATGGGGATTTCACAAATGTATAGACAAAAATAGACAGTCAAAATTACACTTAAAATTTTTTGTAGACCTTGTGGGTTCAGAAATTAACACTCACAGCGATCTCAACCTCCTGCTTTCAAACTCCTGTTTTTGAAACTCCTCTTTCACGCCCCCTCTTACACAGCAACACTCAGAAGAGCAAGCTCTCAATAAGACTCCCAAGCTAAGATTTATACACCTGTGCCCAATCTACTCCTCCTCCCCCTAGAGGTGGAACAGAGAAAAAAAAAAAGAAAAAAAAAAGAAAAACGGTGTTTAAACTCTAACAGTTATCCCACTATGTGCAAGAGAGAAAGACTTACCCAAAATATGAATGTGGACTATAGGCAGTCACACCCACTCCACAGATTCACTCCGCACAACAGATAATCACAGTTTTTGAAACTCCTCTTTCACGCCCCCTCTTACACAGCAACACTCAGAAGAGCAAGCATGAAGGAATGCAAATTATTTCTGCTGACCACCTCAGGTCTGGGGGAAGACACCTTGGAGACACTAGAGGTGCCTTCTCTCCCACTTACAGGAATCTGGGAAGATAAGAAAAGCTGGGTGGGGGATTCAGACAATTGCTGTGATGATCTCAGGGGTAAGAGTTGCTGCTAGTACAACACTGCCCTAGAGATTGTGGCGCAGAATCTGGAGAATTGCTGGGATAGAGGAGCCGTGGCTGAGGCCGTGGCTTTATGGTAACTTGCATCCTTTCTTGGTGAAAAATCTGTAAATTTGATGAAAAATTGGAAAATTTGGCATTTTTCTAACTTTGAAGCTTTCTGCTTGTTCGGAAAATGTATATTACCAATACATATTTTTTTATTCACATATACAATATGTCCACTTTATGTTTGCATCATAAAATTGACAAGTTTTTATTTTTGGAAGACACCAGAGGGCTTCAAAGTTCAGCCGCAATTTTCCAATTTTTCACCAAATTTTCAAACTCGAAATTTTTCAGGGACCAGTTCAGTTTTGAAGTGGATTTGAAGGGTCTTCATATTAGAAACTCCCCATAAATGACCCCATTATAAAAACTACACCCCCCAAAGTATTCAAAATGACATTCAGTAAGTGTTTTAACCCTTTAGGTGTTTCACAGGAATAGCAGCAAAGTGAAGGAGAAAATTCAAAATTTTCATTTTTTACACTCACATGTTTTTGTAGACCCAATTTTTGCAAGTGGTAAAAGGAGAAAATTTTTACTTGTATTTGTAGCCCAATTTCTCTCGAGTAAGCACATACCTCATATGTCTATGTAAAGTGTTCGGCGGGCGCAGTAGAGGGCTCAGAAGGGAAGGAGCGACAAGGGGATTTTGGAGAGTACGGTTTTCTGAAATGGTTTTTGGGGGGCATGTTGCATTTAGGAAACCCCTATGGTGCCAGAACAGCAAAAAAAAAAAAACGCATGGCATACCATTTTGGAAACTAGACCCCTCGGGGAACGTAACATGGGATAAAGTGAGCCTTAATACCCCACAGGTGTTTCATAACTTTTGCAAATGAAAAAAAAAAAAAAATTTACCTAAAATGCTTGTTTTCCCAAAAATTTTACATTTAAAAAAAAGGTAATAGCAGAAAATACCCCTCAAAATTTGAAGCCCAATTTCTCCCGATTCAGAAAACACCCCATATGAGGGTGAAAAGTGCTCTTCTGGCGCACTACAGGTCTCAGAAGAGGAGTAGTCACATTTGGCTTTTTGGAAGCAAATTTTGCTCTGGGGGCATGCCGCATTTAGGAAGCCCCTATAGTGCCAGGACAGCAAAAAAAAAAAAACCCACATGGCATACCATTTTGGAAACTAGACCCTTCGGGGAACGTAACAAGGGGTTAAGTGAACCTTTATACCCCACAGGTGTTTCACTACTTTTGCATATGTAAAAAAAAAAATTTTTTTTTTTACCTAAAATGCTTGTTTTCCCAAAAATTTTACATTTTTAAAAAGGGTAAAAGCAGAAAATACCCCCCAAAATTTGCAAAACAATTTCTCCCGAGTACGGCGATACCCCATATGTGACCCTAAACTGCTGCCTTGAAATACGACAGGGCTCCAAAGTGAGAGCGCCATGCGCATTTGAGGCCTAAATTAGGGACTTGCATAGGGTTGGACATAGGGGAATTCTACGCCAGTGATTCCCAAACATGGTGCCTCCAGCTGTTGCAAAACTCCCAGCATGCCTGGACAGTCAACGGCTGTCCGACATTACTGGGAGTTGTTGCTTTGCAACAGCTGGAGGCTCCGTTTTGGAAACAGTGGCGTACCAGACGTTTGTCATTTTTATTGGGGAGGGGGGCTGTTTAGGGGTATGTGTATATGTAGTGTTTTTGAATTTTTATTTTATTTTGTGTTAGTGTAGTGTAGTGTAGTGTTTTTAGGGTACAGTCACACGGGCGGGGGTTCACAGTAGTTTCTCGCTGGCAGTTTGAGCTGCCGCAGCTCAAACTTGCAGCCGGATACTTACTGTAAACCTCCGCCCATGTGAGTGTACCCTGTACATTCACATTGGGGGGGACATCCAGCTGTTGCAAAACTACAACTCCCAGCATGCGCTGACAGATTGTACATGCTGAGAGTTTTAGTTTTGCAACAGCTGTAGGCACACTGGTTATGTATCACTGAGTTTGTGACCTAACTCAGTGTTTCACAACCAGTGTGCCTCCAGCTGTTGCAAAACTACAACTCCCAGCATGTACGGTGCATGGTGTACGGTGACTGCTGAGAGTTGTAGTTTGCAACAGCTGGTGGCACACCGGTCGTGAAACACTGAGTTAGGTAAAAAAAAAAAAAAACTGAGTTTCACAACCAGTGTGCCTTCAGCTGTTGCAAAACTACAGCTCTCAGCAGTCACCGACAGCCAACGGGCATGCTGGGAGCTGTAGTTATGCAACCAGCAGATGCACCACTACAACTCCCAGCATGCACTTTAGCTGTTTGTGCAAGCTGGGAGTTGTAGTTATACAACAGCTGAAGGTACACTTTTCCATAGAAAAAATGTGCCTCCAGCTGTTGCAAAACTTTAAATCCCAGCATGCCCATAAGGGAATGCTGGGAGTTGTGGTTGTCTGCCTCCTGCTGTTGCATAACTACAGCTCCCAGCATGCCCTTTTTGCATGCTGGGAGCTGTTGCTAAGCAACAGCAGGAGGCTGTTACTCACCCAACTCCTGATCCACGCTGCAGGTCAGTCCCGCCGCTGCTCCTGGGGCCCCGATCCCAACATTGACGCGGGGGATCAGGGTCCCCAGCTCCCGGGGTCCACGTCCCGCACCCGCTCACGTCCTCCGGAAGAGGGGCGGAGCGGGTGCGGGAGTGACACCCGCAGCAGGTGCCCTGATTGGTCGGCCGGTAAACCGGCCGACGAATTAGGGCGATCGTGAGGTGGCACCAGTGCCACCTCACTCCTGCTGGCTATGGCTGTTCGGGGCCGTCAGAGATGGCCCCCATCAGCCAGTAATTCCGGGTCACCGGGTCACTGGAGACCCGATTGACCCGGAATCCGCCACAGATCACTGGACTGAATTGTCCAGCGATCTGCGGCCATCGCCGACATGGGGGGTCATCATGACCCCCCTGGGTGATATGCCCCGATGCCTGCTGAACGATTTCAGCAGGCATCGGGCACCGGCTCCACTCCAGATGGCTGCGGGGGCCGGTAAAGCACATGACGTTCTCATACGTCATGTGACCTTAAGGACTCGGAAATGGAGACGTATGAGAACGTCATGTGTCCTTAAGGGGTTAATGCATAGATAGTTGCAGCAGCATAATACAGAAGGATGATGTCCATAGAGCGGAGAGTGGGAGCAGCCGCTCTCATGACGCAGGGGCACACAGGTGGGTGGCAACTAGTTTTGCGTCAGCCAACGCTTCTTCTTGCCAGGTGTGTGCACACACCTGGCCGAAAGAAGCGTCGGCTGACGCGAAACTAGGATCGTTTCTTTGGGAATACTACAGTGGTGAGTGCGATTAATTTTCACTTCTCCTTTATTGTTTAAGCATATTTTTCTCTAAACTGCTCAGAACAGTGCAAAAAATAGCACACATGTTCGTGATCACTTTCTCTACCACATGTGATCACAAGATTTGGTGTCCATTTTTCTCTGTTTTCTCTGTTTTGGTGTCCAGTTTTCTCTGAAATTGTTGGTCAGAATAATGTGAAAATTAGCACACATGTTCATGATCACTTTCTGTACCACAATTGATCAATAGATTTGGCGCCCATATTGGATTGCACAATATCCTCCAAACATAGTTTTCTCTAAAATAACTGGTCAGAACAGTGTGAAATTTAGCACACATGTTCGTGATCACTTTGTTTACCACAATTGGTCACCAGATTTGGTGGCCATGTTGGATTGCGCAATATTCTGCAAACATAGTTTTCTCTTAAATTACTGGACAGAACAATGTGAAAATTTGCAGACATGTCCACGGTCACCTTTTACATCATCAGGGGGTCACAGCAATCGTGTGCTATAACCTGGCTGTACAGCTTGGCCACCTGTATTGCTGCATGCAGCTATATTTATTATTATTATTATTCCACAGCAAATTTCAAATGCTTATATCTGCTGCACTGTAAATCCAAAACGCATGAGACTTTGCATAGTGGTAGACCCGTGAGCTGTCATAGGTCACATGTAAGGCCGCCATCTTCGTTTTTGTGTCAATTTTTGCACAATATTCAAAAATATTCTCCTTTTGAACCGCTAAAGCTTCAGCTATGTTATTTGCTGTATGTAGTTACACTGTTGTCCCTAGTTAGATTTGTTAATTACAAGTCTGTTGATCACATGGTTTGGCTGCCATATTGGATTGCACAATATTCTACAAACATTTTCTTCTCTGTAACAGTTTGTTAAAATAATTTGGTAGACATGGTTATCTCCTGAACCAAGGTTGTTAACTCCTTAAGGACCCAGGACGCACTAGAACGTCCTGGCACCCTGGTCGTTAAGGACCCAGGACGTACTAGTACATCCTGGTGTTTCCCCGGTCTCTGCCGCGCGCAGGGCAGAGATCGGAAGTGGATGCCTGCTGAAATGCTTCAGCAGGCATCCAGGGTAAACGCCGAGGGGGGCCATGTAGGCCCCCCATGTCGACGATCGCCGCAAATCGCTAGGGAAATCGTCCCTGCGATCTGCGGCGATACGGGGCTGATCGGTCTCTGGGACCCAACCGCTCGGTAATTTTCCATGATCCCGGTTGTCACAGGCAGCCAGGACCATGCTGGAGGCTAGGAGCGAGGTGGCAAGCCTGCCACCTCCTCCTATCCCCTGCGATCTGTCGGTTAGCTAACCGACCAATCGCAGGGTGGGGGGGTTTACTTCCTCCCGCCCTGCCCGGCCCTTGGAAGTCCGGAGAGGACGGGAGGAAGACCGGAGGACGCGGTGGGGGACGGGGGAGTGCTGGGGACCGGCCCCGGTGTTTACCCCGTCCCTGAAGACCCAGATCCCGGCGATGAAGACGGCGGCGGCGGCGACAGGTGAGTTCCTCTTCAGCCACGGTCGGGCCCTTTACAGCAATGCACGTCGCCGTAAAGCGACATGCATTGCTGTAATGGGACCCTGTATACTAAAACTCCTAGCATGCCCTTGGCGTCTGGGCATGCTGGGAGTTGCAGTTTTGCAACATCTGGAGGTCCACAGTTTGGAGACCACAGTGTCCTTCCAGATGTTCCAAAACTACACATCCTCAGCATGCCCTTACTGTCCAGGCATGCTGGGAGTTGTAGTTCTGTAACATCTGGACCTTCAGATGTTGCAGAACTACAACTCCCAGCATGCCTGGACAGTTTTGTAATACTGGGAGTTGTAGTTTTGCAACATCTGGAGGGCTACAGCTTGGACACCACTACACAGTGGTCCCCAAACTCTTCTCCTCCAGCTGTTGCGTAACCACTACTCCCAATATGCCCTTCGGCTGTCTGGGCATGCTGGGAGTTGTGGTTTTGCAATAACTGGAGGCACACTGGTTGGGAAACATTGTCTGTTTCCTAACTCAGTGTTTCCCAACCCGTGTGCCTCCAGCTGTTGCAAAACTATAACTACCAACATGCACTGATAGACCATGCATGCTGGGAGTTTTAGTTTTGCAACAGTTGGAGGTTCCCCCCCCCCCCCCCCTGTGAATGTACAGGGTACATTCAGATGGGCAGGGGGCTTACAGTGAGTATCAGGCTGCAAGTTTGCGATGCAGCAAATTTTGCGCGGAAGCTCAAACTCGCAGCGGGAAACTCGCTGTAATCCCCCGCCCGTGTGACTGTACCCTAAAAACACTACACTACACTACACTAACACAAAATAAAATAAAAAGTAAAAAACACTACATAAACACACACCCCTACACAGCCCCCCTCCCCTCCCCAATAAAAATGAAAAACGTCTGGTACACCACTGTTTCCAAAATGGAGCCTCCAGCTGTTGCAAAACAACAACTCCCAGTATTGCCGGACAGCCGTTGACTGTCCAAGCATGCTGGGAGTTTTGCAACAGCTGGAGGCACCCTGTTTGGGAATCACTGGCGAAGAATACCCCTATGTCCACCCCTATGCAAATCCCTAATTCAGGCCTCAAATGCATATGGCGCTCTCACTTTGGAGCCCTGTCGTATTTCAAGGTAACAGTTAAGGGCCACATATGGGGTATCGCCGTACTCGGGAGAAATTGCCTAACAAATTTTGGGGGGCTCTTTCTCCTTTCATCCCTCATGAAAAGGTGAAATTGGGGTCTACAGCAGCATGTTAGTGTAAAAAAATAAATGTTTTACACTAACATGCTGGTGTTGCCCTATACTTTTCATTTTGACAAGAGGTAAAAGTGGAAAAAAGCCCCCCAAAATTTGTAATGCAATATCTCCCTACGGAGATACCCCATATGTGGGCGCAAAGTGCTCTGAGGGCGCACAAAAAGGCCCAGAAGGGAGAGTGCACCATGTACATTTGAGGTGATTTGCACAGGGGTGGCTGATTGTTACAGCGGTTTTGACAAACGCAAAAAAAAAAACCACATGTGACCCCATTTCGGAAACTACACCCCTCACGGAATGTAATGAGGGGTGCAGTGAGAATTTATACCCCACTGGTGTCTGACAGATCTTTGGAACAGTGGGCTGTGCAAATTAAAAATTTTGTACAGCCCACTGTTCCAAAGATCTGACAGACACCAGTGGGGGGTAAATGCTCACTGTACCCCTTGTTACGTTCCTCAAGGGGTCTAGTTTCCAAAATGGTATGCGATGTGTTTTTTTTTGCTGTCCTGGCACCATATGGGCTTCCTAAATTCGACATGCCCTCCGTGCAAAATTTGCTCTCAAAAAGCCAAATATGACTCCTTCTCTTCTGAGCATTGTAGTTCGCCCATAGTGCACTTCAGGTCAACTTATGGGGTACCTCCATACTCAGAAGAGATGGGGTTACAAATTTTGGCGGGTATTTTTTGCTATTAATCCCTTGCAAAAATGTGAAATTTGGGGGGGAAACACATTTTAGTGAAATTTTTTTTTCTTTTACGTATGCAAAAGTCGTGAAACCCCTGTGGGGTATTAAGGCTCACTTTATTCCTTGTTATGTTCCTCAAGGGGTCTAGTTTCCAAAATGATATGCCATGTGTTTTTTTTTTGCTGTTCTGGCACCATAGGGGCTTCCTAAGACAACATGCCCCCCAAAAACCATTTCAGAAAAACGTACTCTCCAAAATCCCCTTGTCGCTCCTTCCCTTCTGAGCCCTCTACTGCGCCCGCCGAACACTTTACATAGACATATGAGGTATGTGCTTACTCGAGAGAAATTGGGCTACAAATATAAATATACATTTTCTCCTTTTACCCCTTGTAAAAATTCAAAAATTGGGTCTACAAGAACATGCGAGTGTAAAAAATGAAGATTGTGAATTTTCTCCTTCACTTTGCTGCTATTCCTGTGAAACACCTAAAGGGTTAAAACGCTGACTGAATGTCATTTTGAATACTTAGGGGGGGGTGCAGTTTTTATAATGGGGTCATTTGTGGGGTATTTCTAAGATGAAGACCCTTCAAATCCACTTCAAATCTGAACTGGTCCATGAAAAATAGTGAGTTTGGAAATTTTGTGAAAAATTGGAAAATTATTGCTGAACTTTGAAGCCCTCTGGTGTCTTCCAAAAGTAAAAACTCGTCAATTTTATGATGCAAACATAAAGTAGACATATTGCATATGTGAATAAAAAAAAATATTTGGAATATCCATTTTCCTTACAAGCAGAGAGCTTCAAAGTTAGAAAAATGCAAAATTTTCAAATTTTTCATCAAATTTTGGGATTTTTCACCAAGAAAGGATGCAAGTTACCACAAAATTTTACCACTATGTTAACCTCCCTGGCGGTATGATTCTGTCTGGAAATTTGTACCAAAAGCGGTACAATTTTTGCACTGAATTTCACATCTCCCCCCACCCGCCCATTTCACATCTCCCCCGTCACATATCCCCCTCCCTTGTCACATTCCCCCTCTCCCTTGTCACATCCCCCGTCACATTCTCCCCCCTCCTTGTCACATTCTTCCCCCCTTGTCACATTCCCCCCCCTTGTCACATTCTCCCCCTTCATGTTACATTCCCCTCCCCCTGTCACATCCCCCCCTTGTCACATCCCCCCCCCCCTTCATGTCACATCCCCCCCCTGTCACATTCCCCCCTCTTGTCACATTCCCTCCCTGTCACATTCTCCCCTTCATGTTACATTCCCCTCCCCCTTGTCACATCCCCCCCCCCTGTCACATCCCCCCCCTGTCACATTCCCCCCTTTGTCACATTCTCCCCCCCCCCCCCCCCTTGTCAACTTGTCCTGCAGCAGCATACACTAGGCTTGCCGGGCAGATTTCAAACCTAGTGTATTTGCTGCAGAACAAGTCCTTTCCCCTTCAGCCAATCACAGGCTATACACCACTGCGGCCTGTGATTGGCTGAAAAGGGAAAGGTCCTGTAACATGAATAGTGAAGAGAGCAGGGACCAGAGCGCACGGAGGGGAACGACATCTTCAGGGACCGGGACTAGGTGAGCAAAAGGTTTTTTTCATTTTACAACTTTTTCCTTTTACATTTAGCTCAGTGTTTTTCTAACAGGGTCCCTCCAGCTGTTGTGAAACTACTACTCCCAGCATGCCCAGACAGCCTTTGGCTGTTCGGGCATGCTGAGAGTTGTAGTTTTGCAACAGCTGGAGGCCCCCTGGTAGGGAAACACTGACTTTTAGTATTTTTCGTTACTTGCTCTGGCCGGACCCCGCCACGGGAGCCGACCAGAGCAGATAATCGCGTGTTTTCCCGGGGGCCACATCGCTATATCGCATTGCTTTTGCAATATATCGTGCAGCCCGGCCGGGAACTCTGCAATTCTACCCCGAGCGTGACTCGGGGTTACCGATCCTGGCAGGGAAAATTAACCCCTAGTCACACTCGGGAATACCGCTCAGGAGGTTAAAGTAGAATATGTCACAAAAAAACAATCTTGGAATCAGAATGATAACTAAAAGCATTCCAGAGTTATTAATGTTTTAAGTGACAGTGGTCAGATGTGCAAAAAATGGCCAGGTCCTAAGGTGTAAAATGGCTGGGTTCTGAAGGGGTTAAAGCTGGTTCATTTGCATATTCAATAAGGCCACCGATCGCCAATAACATTTAGATAGCATTAATAATATGCAACTTGTTTAAATGTGTGCAATATGTACACTGTTAATCTAAATGTTATGTTTCTGTTCACAATGGTAGAGTACTCACTTTCTGTACCACAATTGGTCACTATGTCTGGCGGCCATATTGGATTGCGCAGTATTTTGAAAACATAGTTTTCTCTACAATAACTGAACAGAACATTGCAAAATTTAGTACACTTGTTCGTGATCACATTCTGTACCACAATTGATAATTATATTTCGCCCCCATATTAATTTGTGCAATATTCTGTAAACAGTTTTCTCTCAAATAACAGGTCAGAACAGCGTGAAAATTAGCACACAAGTTCGAGATCACATTCTGTACCACATATGATCACAAGATTTGGCGTCCACATTGGATTGCGCAATATTCTGCAAACATAATTTTCCCTCAAATTACTGGTCCGAAAACATGGTTTTCTCTCAAAGAAATAGTCAGAACAGTGTGAAAATTATCTCAAATGTTGATGATCACTTTCTGTACAACAATTGATCAGTTTTGGCTGACATATTGAATTGAGCAATATTCTGCAAACATAGTTTTCTCTGAAATTACTAGTCAGAACCATGTGAAAATTAGCAAACATGTTCGTGATCACCTTCTGTATCACATATGATCATAAGACTTGGCAGCTATCTTGGATTGTACAATATTCTGCAAACATAGTTTTCATTCAAATTACTGGTCAGATTTGTGTGAAAATTAGCACACATTTGTGATCACTTTCTGTACCACAATTGATCACCAGACTTGGCGGCCATATTTGATTGTACAATATTCTGCATGCATACCGTATTTATCGGCGTATAACACGCACTTTTTAGGTTAAAATTTTTAGCCTAAAGTCTATACGGCGTGTTATACGCCGATAAGCCGCTGCAGTTCAATGATTTAAAGCGGGCGCTTTAAATCAATGAACTGCAGCGGCTTTGCAGGTGCAGAGACCGCCACCGCTGCCGGCTTCTCTGCCCCTGCCTGTCCTGGGGTCTAGAGCCCTGCTGCCAGCCCTTATCTCCCCCTGGCTATCGGTGCCGCTGCCCGTTCTCTCCCCCTGACTATCGGTGCCAGCGTCCCATTGCCGGCGCCGATAGCCAGGGGGAGAGAAGTGGTGCCGGCAATGGGGCAGCGGTGCTGACAGACGGGGAGAGAAGGGGCAGCGGCACCCATTGCCGGTGCCGCTGCCCCGTTGCCTCCCCCATCCCCAGTTGTATAATTACCTGTTGCCGGGGTCGTGTCCGCGATGCTTCAGGCCTCCGGTGTGCGTCCCCTGCGTCGTTGCTATGCACTGCGAGACGCAATGACGTCACTCGTCATTGCGCCGTGCAGTGCATAACAACGACGCATGGGACGCACACCGGAGGCCTGAAGCATCGCGGACCCGACCCCGACACTGTCACAGTGTCTACAGCGCTCTGAAGCCGAACAGTTCGGCTCCCTGCTAATGCAGGTACGCGCTGCATCGCATATGTGCCGAAAGAAAGAGACCATAATCTGACATGCCCATGGAAGGCTGTTCCTGTGGTCTCGCGGCTGAAACACATATCCATCTGGATGGGTTTTTTGCTAATATTTAAAAAGGCATGCCTGACATCATGGGCTGCCATCCCCCTTGGATATGCTATCACTGATTAGTATTTTTCATATTTAATACTGAGTTCTTGGGCCGAACATAAGTGAGCGGCTTTTTGCATTTTAGCACCACACTAGTTCGGCCACTACATAAGTTTTACCCCTGATGACGTCACTACACTGTGACGGAAACGTGTTGGGCATCCTTATGTTGAGGTTTATAATTCTTGATACTATTCTTCTGAGTTATCATTGGTGAGGCTGGATTTAAAGCCTCCGGATATCCATTTTCCATTAACTATATCCATGGAAGGACTGTTACAGCCTTCTTTTGAATATATTCGGCCATTTTAGACTTTGGTCTATACACTTGGTTACACTTGTTTTTTTAAATTTGATTTATTATCTATAATCAGTAAAAGCTAAGTTTTAGTTTCTCCCCTTTCTTGCCTTATAATTAGTGCAAGACCTGTCTTTTCTGTAAAATAACTGGACAGAATATTGCAAGAATTAGCACAGATGTTCATGATCACTTTCTTTACCACAATTGATCACTATATTTGGCCGCCATATTGTATTGCGCAATATTATGCAAACATAGTTTTCTCTGAAATTTCTGGACAGAACAATGTGAAAATTAGCACACATGTCCGTGATCTCTTTCTGTACCACCATGGATTACATGGTTTGGCCGCCATATTGGATTGCGCAACATTTTGCAAACTTTTCTCCTAAATTACTGGTAAGAAAAATGTGAAAGTTGGCACACATGTCCATGATCACCTTCTCCACCATTGATGGTCACAGCAATTGTGTGCTATACCCCAGCTGTGCAGCTTGGCCACCTGTATTGCTGCTTGCAGCTATTTTTCTTATTATTAGGGGACCAAGCAACAAAGTTGCATAGGACACCTATTGTTATTGCTGAGATTATTAGGTGGCCAGACAATAGTCAGAAAGACATGTTTTTACAGATGTTCAAAAAGCTTTGTATAGTTAAACAGTGACCCAGACTCATTCATGTTTGTTTTGCATTATTAATTCAAATGGTTCGGCGGCTATATTCAATAATATAAATATTATATTAATTCTATCCGCTGCTGCACGTAATAGCTGCACTGTTACTTCAAAACTGACAAAACTTTGCATGGTGGTAGAGCCATGAGCTGTGCATAATCTTACAATCAAGTCCGTAAATGTTGGCACCCCTGAAATTTTTCAAGAACATTAAGTATTTCTCACAGAAAAGGATTGCAGTAATACATGTTTTGCTATACACATGTTTATTCCCTTTGTGTGTATTGGAAATAGACCAGAAAAAGGGAGGGAAAAAGCTAATTGGACATAATGTCACTCCAAACTCCAAAAATGGGCTGGACAAAATTATTGGCACCCTTTCAAAATTGTGGAAAAATAAGACTGTTTAACACATGTGATGCTCCTTTAAACTCACCTGGGGCAAGTAACAGATGTGGGCAATATAAAAATAACACCTGAAGGAGAGAAGTTCACTTAGTCTTTGCATTGTGTGTCTGTGTGTGCCACACAAAGAATGGACAACAGAAAGAGGAGAAGAGAACTGTCTGAGGACTTGAGAACCAAAATTGTGGAAAAATATCAACAATCTCAAGGTTACAAGTCAATCTCCAGAGATCTAGATTTGCCTTTCTCCACAGTACGCAGCATTATCAAGAAGTTTGAAACCCATGGCACTGTAGCCAATCTCCCTTGGCATTGACGGAAGAGAAAAATGTATGAAAGGTGTCAATGTAGGATAGTCAAGATGGTGGATAAGCAGCGCCAAACAAGTTCCGAAGATATTCAAGCTGTCCTGCAGGCTCAGGGAGCATCAGTGTCAGCGCAAACTATCCGTCAACATTTAAATGAAATAAAACTCTATGGCAGGGGACCCAGGAGGACCCCACTGCTGACACAGAGACATAAAAGCAAGTGTCATGTCTGTATTGGTCTGTGTTCACACACAGCCTATTGGTTTTGCAGTGTGTGGACAGTTTTATGTTCCCTGGTTAGGGAAGAGTTACAGTCTTTGGCTTTTTCAGCTTCAGCCTCTGTTAGCCAATAGCTGCTTGGATGTGTCTATTTAAAGTCAGCCCAGTCTAGCCTCTATGCTGGTGATTACAGATGACTTCCTGATATCTAGCTGCTAACATGCAGATGTGCTGCTAATGGAGGCTGGGTGAAACACTCTTTTTATTTGAGCTTTTAAATCTACCGATACTATCTCTATTTTAGCATGCACTTTGTATTTTCTGGTTTTAGCCATGTTATTTGGCATGCTCTTAGTAGATTTTAAGCTGTGTTTGTTTAGTCAGTTTTAGGAATTGTATATCCTTTCTGCTATGTGTCTGTTCATACTTTGTTTGCTCTTGTATCCGTTTATGTGAAGTTCTTTGTTATGTATTTCTGTTTTCCTACTGGGCCAACATCCTGACCTCTGCAGAGTGTGCCTCTGGCCTGTAGTCTATTTGGATTTATTATTAATGGCTACTCCTATAGTGGAGTGTCCAGTTTGTGTGTTCAGTGTGAACAGTGTCCTATATCTGGCATCCCTGTTTCTGCTCCATGGGGACAATCCTGTCTGCTGGAGGTTTCCTGAGGGATTGTGATTTCTGTATTGTGTTCAGTGTGAACAGTGTCCTATATTAGGCATCCCTATTTATGCTCCATGGGGACAATCCTGTCTGCTGGAGGTTTCCTGAGGGATTGTGATTTCTGTCTTGTGTTCAGTGTGAACAGTGTTCTATACTTATATCCTGTTGTATCCTTTGTAACTAGGCATCCCTGTTTCTGCTCCATGGGAACATCCTTGTCTACTGGAGGTGTTCTGAGGGATTGCGATTTATCCTGTCGTGTTCAGTGTGAACAGTGTTCTATAAGCTTATTTCTGTCTGTTTACTTATCCATTTTCTTGTCTGGTGTTTTGAACTCTATGTTTATTAGTTCTTGATTTCAGTTCTTTGGAGTTCTGTACATGACTACTTATGTAAAGTGTCCTTTGTTCACGACCACAGATCTATAGTGTCCTCTGTTCATGTCCGCCGCTGATAGTGTCCTCTGTGCTGCTCACTGATCTGTGTCCTCTGAACTTAATCTGTTATAGAATTCTATGTTCCTGTTTTGTTTTCTGGTTAGTGACCAACTATTTGTTAGTATGTGTTTTTAATTAGGCCTCTGCACTTTAGTTCAGTAAGGGACCGGCGCCCAGTTTTCGATCCACCGGTTAGGATGGATGGGCAAGTAGGCAGGGATAGTGGTTTTAGGGTCAGTTTAGGGCTCACTCTCCCTGTCCTCAGGTTGGTCCCTAACAGCAAGACTACATTTTGCCAAAATGAACTTGAGTACGCCAATATCCTTTTGGAAAAATGTCTTGTGGACAGATGAGACCATGATAGAGCTTTTTTGTAAAGCACATCATTCTACTGTTTACCAAAAATGGAATGAGGCCTACAAAGAAAAGAACACAGTACCTACATTGAAATATGGTGGAGGCTCAATGATGTTTTGGGGTTGTTTTGCTGCCTCTGGCACTGGGTGCACTGTACTTCCCAGTGTTAGAAAGCTGGGTTTTCGTCCGAGATCTTGGGTCTTCCAGCAGGACAATGACCCCAAACATACATCAAAAAGCACCCAGAAATGGATGGCAACAAAGCGCTGGAGAGTTCTGAAGGTGCCAGCAATGTGTCCAGATCTAAATCCCATTCAACACCTGTGGAGAGATCTTAAAATTGCTGTTGAGAAAAGGCGCCCTTCCAATAAGAGAGTCCTGGAGCAATTTGCATAGGAAGAGTGGTCCAACATTCCGGCTGAGAGGTGTAAGAAGCTTATTGATGGTTATAGGAAGCGACTGATTTCAGTTATTTTTTCCAAAGGGTGTGCAACCAAATATTAAGTTAAGGGTGTCAATAATTCTGTCCAGCCCATTTTTGGAGTTTGGTGTGACATTATGTCCAATTTCCTTTTTTTCCTCCCTTTTTTGGTTTAGTTCCAACACACACAAAGGGAATAAACATGTGAATAGCAAAACATGTGTTACTGTAATCCTTTTCTGTGAGAAATACTTAATTTTCTTGAAAATTTTTAGGTGTGCCAACTTTTACGGCAATGACTGTATGTAACATGAAGGTCATAGGTCACATATAGGTTTTTGTGGCAAATATTGCACAAAATTCAAAAATCTTCTTCTCTGGAACCACTAAAGCTACAGATATATAAATTGCTGTATGTGTTACACTGTTGTCCAGAGTCAGATTTGTTCATTTCAGGTTTTCTGATCACATGGTTTGGCCGCCATCTTGGATTGCACAATTTTCTACTAACATCTTTTCTGAAACCATTTTTTTAGAATAACTTATAATTTGGCAGACATGTTCATGGTTACCTCCTGTACCAAGTTTGTTAAAGCTGGTTCATTTGCATATTGAGTATTGCCACCTCTCGCCAATAACATTTAGATAGCATGCACAATTTTTTTTTTACATGTGTGTAATATGTACACTGTTAATCCAAAAACTCTGCACAATGGTAGAGTGCTATATTGTGCTTAATATATTATAACGTAAAGGTCATAGGTCACCTGATTTTGCAGCCATCTTGTTTTAGATGACAATATTGCGTTCCATATGTAAATACCTGTCTTTCTGAAACCATTACAGATTTAGATGTACAGACTAGTGTGTGTGGTGACACTGTGACCTAGACTCATACATTCACATAGGCTTCACATTATTTAACCACATGGTTCGATGGCCATATTGAATGATGTAAATATCAACAACAATTTTTATTATTTCTATAAGGCTTTTTATATGCCTGTAATTGCCTCACTGTTACATTAAAACTCATACAATTTTGCCCAAAGGTAAAGCCCTGTGCTATTCATAATCCATTGTAACATAAAGGTCATAGGTCATATGGTCAGGCAGCCATCTTGGTTTGTTTGCCAAGTTTTTGCACAATATTCAAACCTCTACATTTCTGCAATTGCTAAATATACAGATGTATAAATTGTTATATAGGGTTACACTATTATCCTGTTAATTATTTGTTCATTACAAGTCTATTGATCACATGGTATGTCCACTATGTTGTATTGCACAATATTTTATAAACATCTTCTCTAAAATTATTTGTTATAATCATTCACAATTTGGCATAAATGTGCAGGGCTATCTCCTGTGCCATGTTTGTTATACCTGGTTCATTTGTATACTCAATATGGCCTCCACAAGCCAATCACTGCAAGCCAATAAGCCACTGTATTAAAATGCCTGTAATATGCAAACTGTTATTTACAAAATTATTAAACTTGCCTCAATGTTGAAGTGCTATATTGTGCTCAGTCTTACATAAGGGTCCTAGGTCTCATGATCTTACAGCCATCTTGTTTTAGGTTACAATTAGGGATGAGCGAATCGAATCTGACGAATCCGAATTTGTTACAAATTTCAGGAAAAATATGATTCGTGACGAATGCAAATATCGCTGCAATTCGATCACATGAATCGCTTCGTTCACTAAACTCCATTTAATTCGGTCCAGGCTCCTGGGCTCAGGCATCTAAAATGGCAAATCCACATGTGAGGACATGGGGCAAGGAATCCTGGGACAAGGGTCCTGTGTGATGTCCCGGTACCGCATCTTATACGGTACCTATGTATGTGTGGGTCCCCATAGCCAGAGTCCCCAGGACGTAGGGATCCCTGTTGTGTAGCCTACCCCTTGTCGCCTCTATTCCAACTAATAGTTCAGTAATTTATATAAGGTTGATGTAAATATAGTAATATATATGTAAATAAATGGTTAATTACCTGTTCCATAGCATTGCAGGACCTGCGGGTCACGTGACTAGGTAAACTCTATGGTATTCAGTTTAAGGACCTTTGGAGGCCCTGTGACGTATGCAATCCCATTACTATGTGTAATGTGAATGACAGATGTTCGGACCAATCAGATTCACCCCGCCCCCTGCCCATATAAGGGAGCGGCGGCCATGTTTTCTCACTCTTGTTCCTGGGCTGTTAAAACGAGAAGGATCTGTGCAGCAACTATCGCAGTGAGTTAGGCCCGAGCCTTGCGGCAACGGCGGAGTAATTCAGAATAGAGAGTGTATCAATCCCCAGACACTCTGCAGCATCACTGGACCTAATATAACCCCTAAATCCGGACGGATCTGCAAATATCTGCCCTAAATTCAGAGACTTTTTAAATAGCTCAAGGTCCATAACAACTGTCAGTCACTGAGCAATATAAGGACTGTTTGCATGAGAATGTTACTGTGCTTTGGATGTATCGCAAGCACTTAAGTAAAGTTGCTCAAGTGCAATCTCCTTGTGGACCTTCAGTCATTTCATGCACCTATCGTTACTGGGAAGGGCGGCGATACCGATACCATACCACCACTACCATACACCCCACAAGGGCTACCACAAAGCCTTTTTGGCGTTGCATGGACAGGATTCGGGTGTGTGCCTACTATTGCCATTGGTGAAAGTGTACTCCCCCCCCCCCCCCAGAAAGCGAACATGTGTTCATGTGTTGCTGTGTACAAGAACGGTGTTTGTGGGGCACCATACAAGGGGGCCAAGAGAAAAGTAAGGAAGGAGGCGAAGATTTGTCTACAGTTGAAATGTGTAAACTGCGCAATGAGTTCATACTGCGATCCTCTGGTCCGGTCGGCACAGGCGGAGCCGAACTGCTGCTGGAAAAGCGCGCGAGGAAAGCCCGCGCTGCGCCACGCCCCGCCCCGGGGCGTGGACGCCAATTTGCTGTATCCCAGCTGAAAGGGAACTCAGAGATGCAGGAGTCGTTTCTGGAGTGACCGGAAGTCGGGGCTGCACCGATAGAGTCCTTCCTGCCCAGCGCCATTTTGGAGAAGCCTACTATAAAAGACGCCACGCAGAGAAACCTCTTCAGTCTGCAGAGAGAGCCGGAGAGTACAGACATGGTGGAGAGCCACGTTCCACGTGGTCAAGTTGGCAAATTGGCGCCAGAAACACGTAAAGTTGTGGCAGTCGCAGCCCAACTTTTTCAAGAGCTGCAGCGGTTGTCATTAGACGAAGAGGGGGCCTGCAATCTTCCCCCACTGCCTGATGATGACGACGATTGGCAGAGACACCTCCAGCGAACAGTGCAGGGACACCTGGAGGTGCGTTACCGGTGAGATTGTCCCCTCACCACAGGATCTGGGGCTCGTGGGCCGAGATCCCGTCGGAAGAATCTGCTGTGAGTACCCCGCCAGAGGTGGCTTATTCTTCCTCCTCTAGCCCTGAGGTCATTTCTCGATCAAGCTTGCCAAGTGTACGACCATGCTCACCAAAATTGCCGCAATGGGTGTTCGGAGATGAGCCGGAGCTGATCGAGTACATGCACAGAGTACTTCAACCGTTACCTGGGAAAACACTCCCACCAATCCCAACTGCAGAAAGGGAACGGGCCCATCAAGAAGCCGAGTTAAAAGTTAAAGGCCCGACACAAAGAACTCTATGCTCCAAAGCACGTACATTTGCCTTATAAAGAAAGAGTGCGGTATCAAGAAAATACCAAAGAAATGGAGGCATTGCACATCCGTAAATGGGATCACCCCGAGAAGAGGAGGAGCCATTAGAAAGGAGAAGAGCAACTGTGGCCAAGTTCGACAAGGTCAGAGGTTATGGGACATTCCTTGATTGCCACACTGGGCAGACCATCCTCGTAAACCGGCGAGCAGTGCAAAGGCCATATCTCCATAAGAAGTTCTACACCTTGGAGGTGGGTGAAATTGTGGAGTACACCCCCGTGCAGAGCCTTCGGGGAGAATGGTCTGCAGTGGTCACAAGACCAACAGCCCCAACACAGCTTCCCTTCAAGTATTTCCCATCAACGGATTGGGAGTCCGATCCCTTCAACTTGAGGCCGAAAAGGTCTCCACCAGCGTACCCAAGGAGGAGGAGCTTAAAGAGTCAAGTCCGCCATCTTCTATGTACAGTAAAGAGTCAAGTTCTTCATCTTCATACCGTTGAGAGTCAAGTTCTGCACAGGGTGAAGAAAATAGGCCAAAGTTGTGGCAACCCAAGTCGGTACCTAGACCCTCTCGGAGCAGTGAGAGTTTGCCAGTTCATGAGGTACCAACGAAAATGTCACGGGTTGCTCCTAATTTGGAGATGGTGCTCAAGCCCTATTGCCCCACTGTGATCCCGACTAGTAAGCCTATAACCCCTTCTCAAGCTGCTTTCCACCACTCTATCCTCACCAATGTGGTGTGGCAAAGCTATGTTAATTCTAACCCTGCCCCTGATGTTGGCAAATATAGGGGAACCAAGAGAGACACTACAAGAGTGAAGAAGAACGTCTTCTAAAGAGACTCTAAAGTAATGTCTTATAGTTTTCTGTCTAACCATTTTTGTCTTACAGCAACCAAGTTCAAGAATTGTGCCTAGCAGAACTGTGCTAAGTTGTTCCAGTTTAAAGTTCAGCAACGTAACCATTAAGCTTGTGCCAGACTATTAAGTCAAGAGACTCCTAGCCTGTAGGAGATTCATCAAGGACTGTACCCGGCTGAGTTGTGGTTAAGGCCGTGTTCACTTTTTCAATTGAACTCCTAGTGTAGGTGGACTGCTGATCCTTATATGCCAATTTGTATATTGCCTTGAACTCCTAGTGTAGATGGACTGCTGATCCTTACACGCCTGCTTCATGTATATACCACCAGCTTCATAAGAACTCTTATGATAAATGTTGCACTTATCGGGTGAATGCATCTGTAACATGTTGAAGTGTTGATAAATGTATAGAAAATATGTATATGGTTCTGTACACAGAAATATATCCTTGTATCTGTGTACATAAATAGTAAGTAAGGTTTGTACATAGAAAAAAAAATAGTCTAATGTCTATGTAGCAAGTCAGGACTGTACACTAAACACTAAAAATATATATAATTTTTGTACATACAAATGTATAATAAGCTAAAGGTGTTTAGTAGGTAACTTCACAGGGGACACCTCGGCTCCTCCGAGGGTAGTATTATTGCTGTCGCCCATCGCTAGCACCTGTCTCAACAAAAATAGTAGGGAGAATTCCCACTTAAAATAGTACTTGCACTCGTAGTACCCTAGATTACTCACTTAAATGTACTACCTCAAATTTCTCTAGTACATACACAAAAGAATCAAAATAAATATCTCACTTAAGAAAACACTTAGGAATTGTAGCATATTGATACCCAATTCCTGCCACTGTTAGGTACACTTCTTCTCTTCTTCATTTATTGCATGTGTGAGATGCTCTGCCTGGCCAGTAGGTGCTCTTGCTAATACAAAAATAAACACGTAATTCTAAGAATAACCTAGTAGGTGGTTTTGAAAGTGCTCTAGGGATAAGTAGCGTGTAGCCGATAGACCCTATCAGCCACCCTTACTGTGACCTAGCTTCCGGCTAGCCAGTATACCTTGCGTGTACTAACTAACAGGTAACTTATTGTTGGCAAATAGAATGTGTGAGATAATACAAATGCCTAGTCAGCTTGAAGCTAACTGTATAGAAAGCTGTACTAATGTCTAGTTAGCCTTATGTATAGAAGTATGTGCTAATGTTCAGTTTAGCCTTATAAAAATGTATAGAAAGCTAATAAAGTGTTTTAGGAGCTAGCAACTACATGTCAGATAGCTGCCTAGTAATTGTCTAGTAAGCTTCAAAATGTATAATAAGTTTGATAAGGTTGTATAGGAAGCCTATACTAAAGAGACTAAAGGATAGATAGCTTCTTTAAATGTCTAGATAGCATTAAAATGTCTAGATAGATTTCTAATTGCCTAATCCAGATACTAGGAAAGGTATCAAAAGAATGTAAATGAGGTCATGAGGCATGACAGGAGGAAGCTGAGGTTGCTCCTCCCCCCCTACCTGATGTAGCCCGTGCTCTCCACGTGTTGATCTCTGGCGTCCGACACCTATGGCCTTTCACGCCAGGGAGCCAGTGATTGTTTTATGGGTCAAGAGAGGAGGGAGTGAAGATGGACCCGAGGATGCGAGCAGGGTGAAGTGGCAGAGGAGAGCAGACTGAGTAATTCAGCGGCGGCCGTAGAGAGATAGCAGGACCTTTGGAGGTGGTGACAGCTATAATGAAGGCGTGAAGCCCTGCAGAGACGGTCTCGGAGCAGACGGGAGGGGAACCTGAGAGAGCAGCGCAGCCTGTCAGTTGGTGAGACCGTTCTGTTGCCCCTATTACAGTGCACAGTGTATATGTATGAGATGAACTCTGGATGCAGCAGCGTAAGTGGGGAGGGGGCTGCCCTCAGTTCACACTGACTGTTAAGTGTGTTAATGCTATTGTTAATCTCACTATTTCAAACTGCTGTTTGGACTCAGTTTCTGAATGCTGCAAGAAGTGAGTTTGCACTTGGAGGTCGGCTCTGCTGATTCTTATAAAAGGAGACCACCTGTGTACTAATAAGAACTAATCTGGCTGCATGCTGCTAAAACTACTAACTCTGTTCCTGGCAACACTGTCTAACCTGCTGCCTTTAACATTGCCGACTAATATGGTTAGCAGGTGGAGAGAGGCTGGAGAGGACAGCAAGGCTGGACAGTAGTGGTGGTGGATAAGTTGGTGAGACTGTTCCAATATTTCTAAGGATAAGATTGTGCATGAACTTATCTAGAACTGATTTGTGGGGCAGCAGCAAGTGAGGAGGGATTGGCCATCAGTCCCCGTGGACTCCTATTATGCACCCCCCACCGCTGGCTCCACTGCTTATCAGTATATATTTTTATTGAGGAATTTGTGTCCTAAAATTGTGCATCCTATGCTGCGACTACAACTGGCTAAAATTGAATGTCTTCACTGCTGATCCTGTTGACTATCATTGTATGCTGTTATTGCTGCTTTCAACATTGCATATCTCTATTACTGGCCTAGTGGACTAATACTGCATGCCTGCCGATTTTGTGGGCTAACACTGCATATCTCTGTTTTGGATTTTTGCGGTTTGAAGGATATGGGGAGAACCCACACATTCATACGGCTGACCCTGTGGTCTGATATTATTCTCTTCTATTATTGATCCCGCTGCTTAACACTGTACATCTCTACTTCTGCTTCTGTGGATTAATATTATATATCTGTACAGTCGACTCTGCTGCCTAATATTGCATACACCACAGCTGATTCTGCTGGTTAATATTGCATACTTCTACTGCTGCTTCTGCGAATTAATACCGTACACTCTTATGGCTGTCCCCGTGGACTAACACTGCATACCTCAATTGTTGACTCCGTGGATTAATATTTTACATATCTACTACTAACCTTGTAGAATTAATACTGTATATCTCCACCGCTGATCCTGCTGCTTAATATTGTATATTACTGCTGTGGCCCGTGTGGATTGATATTGCACACTTTCTTTTTTGACTCACGGAGTCAAAAAAAAAAAAAAAAATTGTATACCTCCACTGCTGCTGTTTTATACTGTATCTTTTATGCTGACTCAGTGGATCAATGCTGCACATCTCTCTTGCTGATTTTTGGTGGATTAATACTGCATATCTCTACTGTTCATTTCGTGGATTTATACTGCATAATTTTTTCCCCTTTTTTTTTTTTTTTTTTTTTTGGGCTGACTTGGCAGATTAATACTGTAAATCTCTATTGCTTCCCTTTTACTGCCACCTCCGTGGCTTAATATTGTAAATTTCTACTGTTGACTCAGCGGACCAATATTGCATATCCCCTTAGCTGCTTCAGTGGACTAATATTGTACACCTCAAGTGCTGACATCTCAGACTTAGTAATGCATATGTCTGTTGTGGTCTCTATGAATTAATACTGTACACCTCTATTGCTGACTCCCCGAATTAATACTGTATATTTTTATTGTTAATTCTGCCGCTTAATAGTGTACATCTTATTGTTGGCCTCTATTATTGATAGAAAAGGTTCAGGGGTGATGGGGTAGATTTAAGGTGAGATTGAAGTAGGAAAGGGGTGAAAGGGAATTAACTATCATGCCACCAAAAAAAAGGGAATCTGTGAGCCCAATGAAGGAAAAGGATCAAAAACAAACGGGAAAGATGGACAAATTTTTGGCATCCCCAGGAGTGGTTAGTACAGGGAGAAATAGGAATCAGATGAAAAATGTCAATGTGGAACAACACACAGAAGAGGGAGCTAGTGGAGGTATTGATCCCTCAGCACTGAAAATTATTTTAGAGGCTGTGGGGAAATGTAATTATGCAATAGACTCACTAAAGACCCAGATAGGAGTAATAGGAGGTGAAATCTCTCTAGTAAGAGAGGATCTCAAGGTGATAACGGGAGAGATGTACAGAAGTAGAAGGGAGAGTTTCAACTTTAGATGATGAAATGGTGGAAGTTAAAGAGAAAATGAAGAAGGTGATGGATATAAATCAGGGCCTGTAGAAAAAGGGAATTGATTTGGAAGATCGTTCCAGAAGGAACAATGTGAGAGTTATAGGAATTCCAGAGGGAGTGGAGGGCAATGATACTATAAAGTTTGTACAGGAATGGGTCAACACAACCCTGACCCCTCCTAGAGAGTTGGATAATAGAAGTATAGAAAGAGCTCATAGGATCCCCCCTGAGGCCCCTACCCCCCGGAAGCAGCCCGAGAACTATGCTTATAAAATTTTGTAAAATCACAGGATCGAGATAGTGTACTGAGAGCAGGGCGGGAAAAGAAGGATTTGATAATTGGGAATAACAATGTGGCTATTTATCCAGATTACGCGATGGAAACGCAAAAGAAGCGGGCCAGGTTTAAGAATGTTAAAAAAAGATTATATCAGAACGGGATCAAATTTGGTTTGATGTTCCCAGCCAGGCTTAGGATAACATACAACGATAAAATAATCTTTTTGAAAAGCCCAGAGGAGGCAATTGAATGGATGGAGGCCAGAAGATTGAAAAATATTGAGTAAAAAGAGGCCTGTTGACATGGGCGGGGGTCAAGTCATTCAAGGATGGAGGCTTGCAGCCTGAATGAGAGCAAGCTGACAGAGAGGGAGGGTGGAAGGGTGGTGGGAGGGGTCGAGAGGGAGGGAAGGCTCCCCCCCCCTTTTTTTTTTTTGTTTGTTACTCCACTAATGGTACAATTTTGGATTATAGTCTTATACTCATATGATGCTAAAAGTGTCGGATGAGTACTAAGGTAATAGTATGGAATATTAGGGGAATGGGGGATGCTGTCAAAAGGATGGCAATAATGGGGGTTCTGAAAAATTATGCACCGGGGATTGTAGGGTTAGTAGAAACTCATCTTACGAAGGAAACGGCACACTTGGTTAAAAGAAGCTGTTATGTACATTATTATCACTCATTTTTTTACTTCTTGTTCAAGGGGAGTTACAGTGTTAATTCATAGAAATATACATAGGGAATTAAAGGATAAATTATTGGATCGAGAGGGTAGATTTGTGTTTTTGTATGGTAAATTATATAATGTAATATGTATACTGGCATTTGTGTACATACCCCCTCCGTACTCATCCGACACTTTAAAAAAAACTTTATTTGTCTAAAAATGCATGCCTGGTGCTGGTCCAAGGAGACATGAATTGCATAATGAAGGAAGAGCTAGATAGGTTAAGGTTTAATGGGAATGGGAATAATTTGGGACAAACCCCGTTGGGAAAACTATGAGAGAGTTAGGTTTGAATGATATATGGAGAATGTAGAACCCCAATAAGAAAGTGTTCTCCTGCTGGAATAAAACCTGCCAGACCATGTGTCTGGCAAACACGCTTGGTCTAGATATTGTTAGTAAAGTAAATTATTTAACAAGATGCCTATCTGATCACGCTGCCATAGAAATTATAGTTAAAACTGAGGGAGAACAGAGACAGGGTATTAATAAGATCAATTCACATTGGTTAAACCTTATAGACACACCCCTACCCTTCAATTCACACCCCTACCCTTCAATTCCCTGGTTGAACTTGATGGACGTATGTCTTTTTTCAACCGTACTAACTATGTACTAACTATGATAGGATTAAAAAGAACCTAGAAGAGTTTTTCGAAAGAAACTGGGGTTCGGCAGATGATTTGATTGTTTGGGAAACAAGTAAAGCCTTCCTGAGAGGGAAAATAACTAGCGCAATTATTTATAAGAAGAAACAACTTAAAAGAAAGGAATAAGATCTGAGGGGAATAATTAGGGAAATAGAGCAGAAAATGGTAGAAGAGCCCTCTGAAGGAAATAAACAGAAGTGGCAGGAAAGTCAGGATAAGCTAAATGAATACCGTATTTATCGGCGTATAACACGCACTTTTTAGGCTAAAATTTCTAGCCTAAAGTCTATGTGCGTGTTATACGCCGATACACCCCCAGGAAAGGCAGGGGGAGAGAGGCCGTCACTGCCCGCTTCTCTCCCCCTGCCTTTCCTGGGGTCTAGAGTCCTGCTGTCGGCCCTTCTCTACCCCTGGCTATCGGCGCCGCTGCCCGTTCTGTCCCCCTGACTATCGGTGCCAGCGCCCCATTGCCAGCACCGATAGCCAGGGGGAGAGAAGCGGCATAATTACCTGTTGCCGGGGTCGGGTCCGCGCTGCTGCAGGCCTCCGGCGTGCGTCCCCGGCGTCGTTGCTATGCGCTGCACGGCGCATGACGTCAGTGCACCTCGCCGTGCATAGCAACGACGCAGGGGACGCACGCCTGAGGCCTGCAGCAGCGCGGACCCGACCCCGGCAAAAGGTAATTATGCCACCGGGGATGGGGGGGAGGCAACGGGGCAGCAGCGCCGGCAATGGGTGCCGCTGCCCCTTCTCTCCCCCTGGCTGCCGATAGCCAGGGGGAGAGAAGGGCCGACAGCAGGGCTCTAGACCCCAGGAAAGGCAGGGGAAGAGAAGCAGGCAGCGACAGCCTCTCTCCCGCTGCCTTTCCTGGGGGTGTATCGGGGTATACACGCGCGCACACACGCACCCTCATTTTACCATGGATATTTGGGTAAAAAACTTTTTTTACCCAAATATCCTTGGTAAAATGAGGGTGCGTGTTATAGCCCGGTGCGTGGTATACCCCGATAAATACGGTATATAATGGAGAAAAATAGGAATAAATATCTATTAGGGGACAAGAAAAGTTTGTGCAGGCAGGGAGGCCAAATAAATATTTGATAGCGATAGCTCAAAATCAACAAAGTAATCAAAAAATATCAGCTATAAAGGATGAGAAGGGACAGTGGTATATGGAAAGGAGGGATATATTAGGGAAATTTGAGGAGTATTATGCAGGGTTGTATAAATCAGAATTTAAAAAAAGTAAGACTGAATTTCCCTTATTTGGTCATAATATCACCCTCCCTAGAATAACTGAGGAACAGAGAAAGAAAATGGAGGCCCCCATAACAGAAGGAGAATTAGATTTAACATTAAGTACTATAAAGGGTAACACATCAGGGGGATGGCTTTCACTTTGAGATATATCGCAAGTTTGGACAGGTCCTAATACCAGCACTGGTAAGAGTCTTTCACTCAGGATTAAGGAAAGGACAATTTATTGGTTCAATGTGTGAAGCCACAATTAATTTAATATTAAAACCAAAGAAAGAGAAAGAAGACATGGCATCGTATAGACCCATATCATTATTGAATACTGATGTTAAGATAATAGCAAAAACGGTGGCCAATAGGTTAAAAGGAGTGATTGCAGAACTTATAGGAGAAGACCAATGTGGGTTTATTCCGGGGAGGACGGCTAAGCACAATATTTATAGGACTCTTTCTAATATCCAACTGGGTAGTGTAGAAGAAGGGGGCTCCCGCTCCATCCTGTCTTTAGACGCAGTTAAAGCATTTGACAGGGTGGAGTGGGAGTTCCTATGGGGGGTTATGTATAGATTTGGCTTAGGGGACAAATTTGTAGATATGGTTAAATTACTTTACAATAACCCAGTGGCAAAAATTCCCATAAATGGGGGGCTGTCTAAAATATTCCCACTAACTAGGGGCACTAGGCCGGGTTGTCCTCTCTCCCCGTTGCTTTTCGCTATGATAATGGAGCCTTTGGTGATGCTGATCAGGAGTAAAGAGAGGATAAGCGGCTTTGGAGCTGGGGGGAGAGAGGACAAAATGTCATTGTACGCGGATGATATACTGCTTTTTTTGGAGAATCCAAGAATGTCACTTCCAAGATTAATGGAGCTTATTGAAGAAAACGGAAGTTTCTCCGGATTAGGAATAAATTGGGAGAAGTCTAACTTGCTGCCCTTAGGAACAGTAGAAGAGATCCCAGATTTAGGAATCAGAGTGCTAGAGAAAAATGAACAGTTAAGTTATTTAGGAATTCAGATCTCAGGGAAAATAAAAGAATATCACAAGAGGAATACGACGCCCCTGATTGGGAAAATGGAAATGAAAACTAAAATTTTGGGGGAATTGAGAATTTCAAAAGCAGATAAGATCGCACTAATTAAAACCATCCTCTTACCTAAGCTCCTGTACGTGCTTGGAGCAGCACCTATATGGTGCGATAAACATTTATTTAGGAGAATTACAGCCATTTTTTACTCCCTTATATGGGGCAGGAAAAGGACTCGCATAAAGCTAGAATATTTGTGCCTCCCTAGAAATGGTGGAGGACTAGCGTTCCCACATATTGAAAGATATTTCTTGGCGGCCCAATTATATTTTATTAGAGAGTGGAGGAGGTTTCATTTTTTTCAATACCTGATGGAAAAATCAAATGGGGATTATACTGATGTCTATCAGTTATTGGAAGCAGGCCAATTGGAAGGGGAAAATGGAAAGGAAATATAGTGGTCGGGAGTCTGGTTAAGTCCTGGAAATTATTTAAAAATGGAATGGGGATAGCGGGTATGTTAGATATAGCCCCCATATGGGAAAATACACGGTTTACAAATGTCTTGAGAAAGGCAGAGATGAAAACACTTCAGGATTTAGGGTTTAATTTAGTAAAAGATGTATGGGAGAACGGTAGATTTATAGAATGGGGGCAGATTAAAGATAGAAGGGAAACAGGGTTGGGAGCTTGGTTTGAATATATAAGGATGAAAGGTATATTTAGAAGCACAGTAGAGAAGGGTCTGGTAATCACTAACACCCCGGAAAGTGTAAAGAAAATTATAGAAAGTAGAGTAAATAAGAGAACAATGTCGAGTTTGTATAAGGTATTGATTAATGCATCGGGGAAAATTTTGAAACATGGTAGTACACGTGCATGGTGTAAGGATTTGGGAGAAATAAATGACAATCAGTGGGAGGGAATATATAGAAGAATTAAGCAGACTCCGCGGAATGAGAACCATAAAATAGTCCAATTTAATATTGTATACAGATTATACTATTCCCCAGCTTTTTTGTGCAAGATCGAAAAAAGACCGGACAGCAAATGCATAAAATGTGGCCAAGAGGGAGCGGAGTTTATGCATATGCTATGAACATGTGAATTCCGAATGACTGTATATGAAGAGATAGGGAAACAATTAGGGATGGTATTAGATCCCTCCCCTCCAATAGGTATATTAGGAGATGAAACTGGGTTGGAATTAAGTAGAGGGAAATGGAAACAATTACATGAAATGTTATTCTGTGCCAGGTTCATGATTATAAAAAGATGGATTGACCTGCACCCACCTAATAAAAGGGAATGGGCAGAAATGATATGAAGAGACTACAAAAATATCTATTAAGATAAAAGTGGAGAACTTGTATAATTTCCTTTGAAAGTGTTATATATATATATATATATATATATATATATATATATTTATTTATTTTTTGTGGGGGGGGCACGGTTGGGGTTTCGGGGGGCAGGAGGGGTAATAATTATTTAGGTATAATGTATGATATTAATGTGTAAGGTTCTTTATGTATACCACATTGTTGCTCTTTTTTATATAATTGTATGAAATTATGTAATATGAAATAAAATAAAAATGTATAAAAAATAAATAAAAAAAGAATGTAAATGTGTTTAGTCTACTTAGGATGTATAGCAAAGGTACAGATCATCCTGTTCTATAGCATCCTGTTCTAGTCCTAGTCCCTCTGTCTCAGCGGACAGACGTTGAGGCCGACTTATCTTAAGTAAGGGGGTTTGTGGTGTCCTGGTACCGCATCTTATACAGTACCTATGTATGCGTGGGTCCCCATAGCCAGAGTCCCTAGGTTGTAGGGATCCCTGTTGTGTAGCCTACCCCTTGTCGCCTCTATTCCAACTAATAGTTCAGTAATTTATGTAAGGTTGATGTAAATATAGTAATATATATGTAAATAAATGGTTAATTACCTGTTCCATAGTGTTGCAGGACCTGCGGGTCAAGTGACTACGTAAACTCTATGGTATTCAGCTTAAGGACCTTTGGAGGCCCTGTGACGTATGCAATCCCATTACTCTGTGTAATGGTGAATGACAGATGTTCGGACCAATCGGATTCACCCCGCCCCCTGCCCATATAAGGGAGCGGCAGCCATGTTTTCTCTCTCTTGTTCCTGGGCTGTCAAACTAGAAGGATCTGCGCAGCAACTATCACAGTGAGTTAGGCCCGAGCCTTGCGGCAACGGCGGAGTAATTCAGAATAGAGAGTGTATCAATCCCCAGACACTCTGCAGCATCACCGGACCTAATATAACCCCTAAATCCGGACGGATCTGCAAATATCTACCCTAAATTCAGAGACTTTCTAAATAGCTCAAGGTCCGCAACAACTGTCAGTCACTGAGCAATATAAGGACTGTTTGCATGAGAATGTTACTGTGCCTTGGATGTATCGCATGCACTTAAGTAAAGTTGTTCAAGTGCAATCTCCTTGTGGACCTTCAGTCATTTCATGCACCTATCGTTACTGGGAAGGGCGGCGATAGGCCGGAGCATTACCTCAGCATACCAGCCCTCAGCCTGGCGTCACGAACTATAGGGTAAACATTAACCCCTCATATACCGATACCATACCACCACTACCATACACCCCACAAGGGCTACCACACATGCAGCATGCAGCCTATCAGCAGCCAGCCACCCCTGTGATGTCACAGCCCTATATAATCGGCAGCCATCTTGCGGCCTGTCACATCAGTGTTCTGTGGTGTCCCGGTACCGTATTGCATACCGTACCCTGTATGGTTACTACGTTCAGGTAGGGTCCCCCAGGTGGAATAGCCCCTAGTCGCCTCTTTTGTAATGTTTAAATGTATATATTTAATATAATGTATAGTATGCTTACCTTGGTAGCGTCGCAGGACCTTCGGTCATGTGACTGTGTTAATTCCTCTATGGTATATTGGAGGACCTTTGGAGGTCCTTGGGTCACATGTTACCCATAACTCTTTGTACAGAAGATTGACAGTTGTTATTGACCAGTGAGCTTTAGTCCAGCCCTTGCCCATATAAGGGAGCTGTAGCCAATGATGGCTCTATTGGTTTGCTGCTCTCGTGTATGCTGGACTATTAGGACGGATCTGCGCAACTTACAAATACAAGCTAGGCCAGAAGCCTGCCGGCCTCAGCCTGAAACTAAACCGTAAGTTAAAATCTAAATCCCCGCTAAAGCTAGAGTGATTACTGAACCGAATTTAAACCCCTAAATCCAGTGGATCACCGCAACAATTACCTTCCTAAGCTCAATAGACTCATGAGGTCCCAACCACTTGTCAAGCTCTAATAGACTTTGTTATATGGACTGTTCCTGTTCATTATTGCTTAAAATCTTCAGTAAAAGTTCCGACAAGTTTCTGCAAATCTACGGTTGTGGACAATCATTTATTTCCGATCTCCCTATTGCTCTTGGGATGGGTGGCGGTAGGATAAGCATACAGAGAATAGCCCTCACCCTGGCGTCACGAATAGAAAGGGTTAAGCAAGCACCCTTTTGTCACCACACAGCTACAACCCCATATACCCTACACCCCCAAGCTACCACAGTTCTATTACAGAGAAAGAGGGATAGACAGCAGTGTGTGCTGCACAGAAAATAATTTTTACAGCAGCGATTCACCTCCCAGTTACAGCAGCGTTCTACTGCAGAGAGGGACAGAAAGCAGTGTGTTGCACAGAAAAGCTTTTTTACACTTACCGAAATCCAGCCTAGAGGCACTTGGAAGGGAGTGAGATTGAAAGAGAAAGTTCAATTTTCGGTGTAGTACACAGCGACTGGTGTGTACAACAACTAATAAGTTTATAGTAGCCAGCCAGCCAGTTAGGGTGAGCAGAGCACTTAAAGCATATTGTGTTCCATTAAGTGTAACCTATGTGTACATTTAAGTGGTGTACCATTTTGTTCCTGTTAACCTCTTAAGGACCGAGCGCTTTTCCGTTTTTGCACTTTCGTTTTTTACCTTTTAAAATCCTTAACCCTTTCAATTTTGCACCTAAAAATCCATATGATGGCTTAATTTTTGCGCCACCAATTTTACTTTGTAATGGCATCAGTCATTTTACAAAAAAAATTCAGCAGAACCAAAAAAAAAAATAATCACTGTTCGATAAAATGAAAGAAAAAATGCCATTTTGTATCTTTTGAAGGCTTCCGTTTCTGCACAATACATTTTTTTGGGGGAAAATGACACCTTATCTTTATTCTTTAGGTCCATATGATTAAAATGATACCCTACTTATATAGGTTTGATTTCGTCTTACTTCTGGAAAAAATCATAACTACACGCACGGAACTTAATACGTTTAAACTCTTAAAGGGTAACTCTCATTAAAATAAATTCTTGCTATTGCACTCCTTATGAAAAATAAATAAAAATTCTAATATACTTTGTTTTAAAAAAAATGAAGTTTTCTATGTTTTATTTGTGCTAAAAAAGCTCAAGACCACATTTTCCCCCATCTTATACACAGACTCAGGACCGAGGTCCAAACACAGAAATTGCAGCCTGGAGTGCTGGGGGTGTCCAGCCTCATCCAATCATAGCTCCTCTCACACTTAACTGCCATATGCTGTTGGTTGGACACCCCCCCCCTCCCCCTTAGCACTCCAGGCTGCACTTTCTGTGTTTGGACCTTGGTCCTAAGTCTGTGTATAAAATGGGGGAAAATGTGCTCTTGAGCTTTTTTAAGCACAAATAAAACCAAACCAAACCAAATTTTAACCAAAGTATATTAGAAATATATATATATGTTTTTACCATAAGGAGTGCAATAGCAAAAATTAGTTTTAATGAGAGTGCCCATTTAAGGACTCAGCTCTTTTTCACCTTAAGGACTTAAGTTTTTTCGTGACATATTCTACTTTATGTTAGTGGTAAATTTTTGTCCATACTTGCATCATTTCTGGGTGAAAAATTCCCAAATTTGATGAAAATGTGGCAAATTTAGCTTCTTTTTTTACTTTGAAAATCTCTGCTTATAAGGAAAATGGACATCCCAAATAAATTATATATTCATTTACATATACAATATGTCTACTTTATGTTTGCATCATAAATTTGACATGTTTTTACTTTTGGAAGACATCAGAGGACTTCAAAGTTCAGCAGCAATTTTCCAATTTTTCACAAAATTTTTAGCATCTAAATTTTTCAGGGACCAGTTCAGTTTTCAAGTGGATTTGAGGGGCCTTCACATTAGAAATACCACATAAATGACCCCATTATAAAAACTGCACCCCCTCAAAATGAGATTCAGTAAGTGTGTTAACCCTTTAGTTGTTTCACAGGAATAGCAGCAAAGTGAAGGAGAAAATTCAAAATCTTCATTTTTTACACTCGCATGTTCTTGTAGACCCAGTTTTTGAAGGGGTGAAAGGAGAGACATCACCATAAAATTTGTAACCCAATCTCTTCTGAATATTGAAATACCCCATGTTAGGACGTAAAATGCTCTGCGGGCAAACTACAATGTTCAGAAGAGAATGTATTTATTTATTTATATAACGCCTACAGATTCCGCAGCGCTTACAATTATGGGGTACAAACAAAGACAAGTATCAGACATAATATTACACAATAACTATTCAAACAAGAGGTGTGGGGATATGTTGAGGACATGTTGAGGCCAATTAGAGAATGTTATAGGTCTGTCTGAAGAGATGTGTTTTTAGGCCACTTTTGAAACTATGGATGTTGTTGTTGAGTCTGAGGGATTGAGGGATAGCATTCCAGAGAACCGGTGCAGCACGAGTGAAGTCTTGGAGACGGGAGTGAGAAGTTTGGCGAAAAGTGCATTGTGGGGCTAGAAGCACCCCAACTCCTCCACCATGCCTGGTGTCAGATCTAGGGGAATGGGAAAAGTGAAGGACACCATAAGATAAAGCAGCGAGAGATTCTCTTGGACCTGTCTGCGGCTTTTGACACTGTGGATCACCAACTCCTCAGTAGTCTCCGCTCCATCGGTCTCAAGGACTCTGCTCTCGCCTGGTTTTCCTCCTATCTCTCTGGCCGCTCCTTTAGCGTCTCGTTTTCTGGCTCTACTTCTTCTCATCCCCTTGTTGTCGGGGTTCCCCAGGGATCGGTCCTGGGTCCTCTACTCTTTTCACTCTACACATTCCCCATTGGAAAAACAATCAGTAGATTTGGTTTCCAGTACCACCTCTATGCTGATGACACCCAGAGAAGGAGTCACATTTGGCTTTTGGAAAGCAAATTTTGCTGAAATGGTTTTCGGGGGGCATGTCACATTTAGAAAACCCTATGGTGCAAAAAAATAAATAAATAAATAAAAAAAATGGCATACCATTTTGGAAACTACACCCCTCAAGGAACGTAACAAGGGGTACAGTGATCCTTAACACCCAACAGGTATTTGATGACTTTTTGTTTAAGTCAGATGTGTAAATGAATTTTTTTTGTCACTAAAATGCTGTTTTTTCCTCCAAATTTTACATTTTTACAAGGGGTAATAGGAGAAAATGCACCACAAAATTCGTAACCACATTTCTTCTGAGTATGGAAATACCACATGTGTGGGTGTCAAGTGCTCTGATGGCGCACTACAAGGAAGAGACTTCTCTCAGAAGAGAAGAAGGAGTGCCATTGAGCTTTTGGAGAGAGAATTTGGTTGGAATAGAAGTCGGGGGCCTTGTGCCGTTACAAAGTCCCCCCCCCCCCATGGTGCCAGAACAGTGTACCCCCCCCACATGTGACCCCATTTTGGAAACTACACCCCTCACAGAATTGAATTAGGGTTGCAATGAACATTTACATTTACTGGCCTTTCACAGATCTTTGGAACAGTGGGCTGTGCAAATAAAAAAATTAATTTTTCATTTTCACGGACCACTGTTCTAAAAATCTGTCAGACACCTGTAGGGCGTAATTGCTCACTATACCCCTTTTACATTATGGGGGGGGGCACATGTGGGTTTCTTTGTTCTGGCACTATGGGGGCTTTAAACAAACGACAAAAAACATGGTCTCAAATGGCTGGAGGTGCTCAACCCCAAATGCAGTTGTGCATTTATACTGGGAGAGCAGATCCTGCCCTTGTAGTCCGTTGCTAGGGGCGATCCCCAGCATAAAAATGCATACAATGGAGGATGCCTGCAGCGGACTACAAGTGCCACAATAGAATCCTACACCAGATAAACGGTGTTGATGTGTAACAATAAGAATAATACAATACAAGAATATGGGTGCACTACTGTGGTAGATGTATACAATGTCATTGTATACATCTACCACAGTAGTGCACCCATATTACTGTATTGTACTATGGGGGCTTTGTAAACACATGGAGCCTTCAATTCCGGACAAATTCCCTGAATATGAACATTTTAGGGTAACACCAGCATTTTAGTTAAAACATTTTTTTTTTCATTTTCCCATCCAACTTTAACGAAAATGTGTCAAACACCTGTGGGGTGTTAAGGCTCACTATACTCCTTGTTACGTGAGGGGTATAGTTTCCAAAATGGGGTCACACGTGGGTATTTACCTTTTTGCGTTTATGTCAGAACCAGCCACAACTGTGCAAATCACAAATTTAGGCCTCAAATGTACATAGTGCTCTCTGACACCTGAGCCATTTTGTGCCTCCGCAGAGCATTTTACACCCACATATGGGGTATTTCCGTACTCAGGTGAAAATTGTGTTGCAAATTTTGGGGGTCTTTTTTTCCTTTTACCCCTTGTGAAAATAAAAAGTATGGGGCAACACCAGCATGTTAGTGTAAACATTTTTTTTTTTACACTAACAGACTGGTGTGATGTCACCAATAGAATAAGGTATAATAAGGTGCATATATAGATAGAAACTCCTATTGGTAAACAAATGCACCTGACACTGAATAAATCAGCAAAATACTAAATCTTTATTTCACATATAACAATTAAAAATATTTAAAAGGTAATACATGTAAATACACAAAACAGCACCAGTACATACAGGGTATAGGTAGATAGGCACAAAAGACAATATAGTATAATAATACAAAGATGCACAGGTCACAATTAGCAGCAATAATACTGGATAAAGAACCAGAAATACATATAAGAGGCGCAATACAGATAAAGAGTGGACCTGGTAAAAGAATGCAAACAAGCAAGGTAGAAACAAGGAAAATCGAGTGCCAAATCCTACCTATACCTAACCCCAACGACCGTTTTGCGGAATAACTCAGCTTCCTCAGGGGGCGTGGCTAACCTAATGTAGCAGTCCCCTTAATATATGAGTCCCCCACCAATAGAGTGCCTCTCCATATAAGTGGCATATGTATAGCCCAATGAAGGAACAGAGAAGAAATATCCAGCATCCAGGTAAGTTCCAAGGGCATACTTTATTGGAGGTAGTAAATACATGTATAACTCTGACGCGTTTAGCACGTTAGCGCTTAGTCATGACTAAGCGCTAACGCGCGAAACGCGTCAGAGTTATATGTGTATTTGCTACCTCCAATAAAGTATACCCTTGGAACTTACCTGGATATTTTTTCTCTGTTCCTTCGTTGTGTGGCCGGGGGCGGAACCGGCCTATCCGAGCATGGGTGCTAACAGTCCGGAGGTGAGCTGTTTCCACTTGGATACTATGTATAGCCCAATAGTCAGACCGCTGTAACTCTCTTACCTGAATAGAATGATGCGCCGTGTAGCGTTCAAGATGGTGCGAGCACGTCATTGTGCGCAGATTCCCCGATACTTCCGGGGTTTGCGAACATGTGACGAGTCACATGATCACGCATTGCGACCATGTGACCCGCATTATAGCGGACCCGTTCCAGTTGCTAGGTGATAGAGGACGCTATAGTATGGCGCCTGCGCAGAAAAGCCGTGAGTTAACTCAATCACCAAAGGGGGAAAAGGGGGGAAAAAGGGGGAAAAGGGGGGAAAAAGGGGGAAGGTAGGAGGGGAAGGAGCATATAATAGATAACTGACATGTATATAACTGAGCATATTAGTTAAAATACATACATAAAAAAGAAAAACATTTGTTTAGTGCAAAAAATATATACATATATTATTAATTTTGTATAAGTATAAGTATAAGAGTATAAGTAGGATTTGGCACAGGAACGGGATAATATAGGTGAAAGAGCATGAGAGCTTCACGATGGACTGGAAAAGAACTTGAGGGGACCAAACAATGGGACAACACTGAAACAAAAGACAAAAAACACTTGTTAAAATTAAAAAAATTAAAAAAATAAATATAAAGGTAAGAAACTTAAAAAAACAGGATCAGATCATGGTGGGTAGAACCCACTACATAAAGATTAATAAAATGGGACTGAAAGAGAGTTTCAAATAAATGGGGCATAGCTGACCATATCATTAAGGCCCTGGGATTTGTGGATCCAAAAGACCTCCCGTTGTGACAGCAATTTCTTCCAATTGCCCCCTCTGGGGCTGGTAAAAATCCTCTTACCTTGAACCCTGTGGGATCACCGGCATGCTTCATCTTAAAGTGATGAGGGATAGTGGTTAGCTTCATGGAATCGTCTTCTGCATTGGCAGCTTGAATTCCCAGGACATGCTCTCTGACTCTTCTTTTGAATTCCCTTGTGGTGAGCCCTACATATCTACAAGGGCAATTTGCGTAATAGATGACTCCTACCGTATTACAGGTTATTGTGTGGGTGATCTTGTATTCTTTTGTGCCACTTGAGTCAGAGAAGTGTGTACTGGACACAATGTTCCGGACAGCGACACAGTTGCCACAGCTTCTACATCCCCATTTAGGGCCTTTCGAGCCAAAAGCTTTTTGGGGTTGGTTTCCACTGTGGTGGCTATGAACAAGCATGTCCCGAAGATTGGTAGCTCTTTTTTATGTCACAGATGGGGACGGTTGCAGATAAAGTTTAAGTGTTGGATCTAGGCATAACACATCCCAATATTTGCCAGAATCTGCCGAACCTGGTTCGATTGAGTGTGGTAGGTAGTAACCTTACCTGGTTATCTTTGCCTTTGGGGGATTTCGCTCTCAAAAGGGAATCTCTCTTGGAGAATTTGGCACGTTTGTAGGCTTTTTGGATGCATCTCTCGTCATAACCTCGATCTCGGAATCTGGAACTTAGTTCAACCGCCCTTCGTTCAAAGGAGTCCATAGTGGAGAAAATCCTTCATATACGTAAGAATTGACCTGTAGGGATACTTTGGATAAATTTTTTGCGGTGAGAAGAGTTCGCATGGAGGTTTTCTGTATAAATCAGAACAAAGAAGACCATCCTCATTGATGTTAAATAATATGTCCAAAAATTCCATGTTGCTCCTACCACACCTATATGTAAGTTTGATGTTCAGATTATTGGAATTGAGTACATTGATAAAATTCTGTAACTCTTCCTGAGAGCCTTTCCAAAGGAAGATGATGTCATCAATATATCTTGCCCACAGTGGACTTTCTCCACCTGTGGGCATCCAGATGTTAGAAAAATGTCCCTCTCCCATGCCTCCAGAAACAGGTTGGCATAAGAGGGCGCCCTCAAGTTCTTCTCCAGTTCATCGTGAAGCTCTCATGCTCTTTCACCTATATTATCCCGTTCCTGTGCCAAATCCTACTTATACTCTAACAAAATTAATAATATACATTTTTTTTTGCACTAAACAAATGTATTGTTCTTTTTTATGTATGTATTTTAACCCCTTTGGGACGGAGCCCATTATGACCCTAAGGACGGGAGCATTTTGTGCAAATCTGACCACTGTCACTTTAAGCATTAATAATTCTGAGATGCTTTTACTTATAAATTTGATTCCGAGATTGTTTTTTCGTGACATATTCTACTTTATGTTAGTGGTAAATTTTTGTCGATACTTGCATCATTTCTTGGTGAAAAAATCAAAAATTTGATGAAAAATTTGAAAATTTTGCATTTTTCTAACTTTGAAGCTCTCTGCTTGTAAGGAAAATGGATATACCAAATAAATTATAATTTGATTCACATATACAATATGTCTACTTTATGTTTCCATCATAAAATTGACATGTTTTTACTTTTGGAAAACATCAGAGGGCTTCAAAGGGCAGCAATTTTCCAATTTTTCCCAAAATTTTCAAAATCGGAATTTTTCAGGGACCAGTTCAGGTTTGAAGTGGATTTGAAGGGTCTTCTGGTTAGAAATACCCCATAAATGACCCCATTATAAAATCTGCACCCCTCAAAGTATTCAAAATGACATTCAGTAAGTGTATTAACCCTTTAGGTGTTTCACAGGAATAGCAGTAAAGTGAAGGAGAAAATTTAAAATCTTCATTTTTTGCACTGGAATGTTCTTGTAGACCCAGTTTTTGAATTTTTACAAGGGGTAAAAGGAAAAATATCCTCTCAAAATGTGTAACTCAATTTCTCTTGAGTAAGAAAATACCTCATATGTGTATGTCAAGTGTTCGGCGGGCGCAGTAGAGGGCTCAGAAGGGAAGGAGCAACAATGGGATTTTGGAGAGTGAGTTTTTCTGAAATGTTTTTTGGGGGGCATGTCCAATTTAGGAAGCCCCTATGGTGCCAGGACAGTAACCCCCCCCCCCACATTGCACACTATTATGGAACCTACAGCCCTCAAGGAACGTACCCCATGGAACGTACCCCATGTTTGGACGTCAAGTGCACTGCGAGCGAACTACAATGCTCAGAAGAGAAGGAGCACCATTGGGCTTTTAGAGAGATAATGGATAATGGAAGTTGGGGACCATGTGCATTTACAAAGCCCCCCGTGGTGCCAGAACAGTGGACCCCCCCACATGTGACCCCATTTTGGAAACTACACCCCTCACGGAATGTAATAAGGGGTACAGTGAGCATTTACACCCTACTGGTGTTTGACAGATCTTTGGAACAGTGGGCTGTGCAAACAAAAAAAATTTTTTCATTTTCACGGACCACTGTTCCAAAAATCTGTCAGACACCTGTGGGGTGTAAATGCTCACTGTACCCCTTATTACATTCCGTGAGGGGTGTAGTTTCCAAAATGGGGTCACATGTGGGTATTTATTTTTTTGGGTTTATGTCAGAACCACTGTAAAATCGTCCACCCCTGTGAAAATCACCAATTTAGGCCTCAAATGTACATAGTGCGCTCTCACTCCTGAGCCTTGTTGTGCACTCGCAGAGCATTTTACGCCCACATATGGGGTTTTTCAGTACTCAGGAGAAATTGCGTTATAAATTTTGGGGGTCTTTTTTTCCTTTTACTGCTTGTGAAAATAAAAAGTAAAGGGCAACACCAAATTTTTTTTTACACTAACAGGCTGGTGTAGACCCCAACTTTTCCTTTTCATAAGGTAAAAGGAGAAAAAGCCCCCCAAAATTTGTAGTGCAATTTCTCCCGAGTACGGAAATGCCCCATATGTGGCCCTAAACTGTTTCCTTGAAATACGACAGGGCTCTGAAGTGAGAGAGCGCCATGCGCATTTGAGGACTAAATTAGAGATTGCTTAGGGGTGGACATAGGGGTATTCTACACCAGTGATTCCCAAGCTGTTGCTTAGCTCCTAGCATGCCTGGACAGTCACTGGCTGTCCAGAAATGCATGGAGTTGTTGTTTTGCAACAGCTGGAGGCTCCGTTTTGGAAACACTGCCGTACAAAACGTTTTTCAATTTTATTGGGGGGGGGGAGGGGGGGCAGTGTAAGGGGGTGTTTATGTAGTGTTTTACTCTTTATTAGGTGTTAGTGTAGTGTTTTTAGGGTACATTCACACTGGCGGGTTACGGTGAGTTTCCCGCTAGGAATTTGCGCCGCAGCTCATACTTGAAGCAGGAAACTTACTGTAAACCTGCCTGTGTGAATGTACCCTGTACGTTCACATGGGGGGGGGGGGGGGGGCAAACCTCCAGCTGTTTCAAAACTACAACTCCCAGCATGTACTGACAGACCGTGCATGCTGGGAGTTGTAGTTTTGCAACAGATGGAGGCACACTGGTTGGGAAGCCTTCAGTTAGATTCTGTTACCTAACTCAGTATTTTCCAACCAGTGTGACTCCAGCTGTTGCAAAACTACAACTCCCAGCATGCACGGTCTGTCAGTACATGCTGGGAGTTGTAGTTTTGCAACAGCTGGAGGCACACTGGTTGGAAAACCTTCAGTTAGGTTCTGTTACCTAATTCAGTATTTTCCGACCAGTGTGCCTCCAGCTGTTACAAAACTACAATTCCCAGCATGTACTGATCACAGAAGGGCATGCTGGGAGATGTAGTTATGCAACAGCTGGAGGTACGCAACTACAACTCCCAGCATGCCGAGACAGCTGTTTGCTGTTTGGGCATGCTGCGATTTGCAGTTTTGCAACATCTGGAGGACCAGTGAACAGTGATTTCCAAACTGTGGACCTCCAGATGTTGCAAAACTACAACTCCCAGCACTCCCAGACAGCAAAGAGCTGTTTGTGCATGCTAGGAGTTGTAGTTTTGCAAGATCTAGAGGGCAGTATAGAGCAGTGGTCTCTAAACTGTAGACCTCCAGCCATTGCAAAACTACAAATTCCAGCATGCCCACACAGCAAACAGTCTGGGCATGCTGGGAGTTGTAGTTTTGCAACATTTGGAGGGCTACAGTCTAGAGACCACTATAGTGGTCTCAGACTGTAGCCCTCTAGATGTTGCTAGGCAACTCACCAGCTTCCGTCGCATCCAGGGAGCCGTCCTCTTCTGCCGCCCGCAGATCTCCGTCGCCGCCCGCCGATCACCGTCGCACCGCTGCCTCCGGACGGGTAAGTGATCTTTGGCGCCGGTCCTCTTTGTTTTCCTGTTCTGCCTGGCCTATTGTGGGTGGGCAGGATGGGGAAAAGGAAAGTAAAGCCCCCCACCCTGCCCCCAATCTGCTATTGGTGGTCGTGTCTAGACCACCAATAGCAGGGATAGGAGGGGTGGCACCCCTGCCACCTCACTCCTAATCGCTTCAGGGGGATCGTGGGTGTCTTAGACAACCGCGATCCCCCTTATATTCCGGGTCACCCGTAAGGACCCGGAATCGGCACAAATCGCAAGTGTGCCTGCTGATAGATATCAGCAGTCACCCCAGTCCGAAATTCCCACGGGCGTATGGATACGCCCATCGTCCTTAAGTACCAGGACGCAAGAGCGTATGCATACGCCCTTCGTCCCCAACAGGTTAACTAATATGCTCAGTGATATACATGTCAGTTATCTATGATATGCTCCTTCCCCTCCTCCCTTCCCTCTCCCCTTATCTCTCCCCCACCTTCATCTCCTCCCCCTTCCCCTCCTCTCCTCCTTTCCGTCAGCCCCCTTCTTGCACTAATACACTTCATCATCATCACACAATTTGACACTCCCTTTAGTACACATAATGTTCTAAGTATACATATGTGTATACATTAATAATTATATTCATTTCACTTGTTATCTTTACACGTTATATGTACTATAATCTATAGCATGTCACTTTTATGTGACATCACCATATTAACTATTAATGTTAAAAATAAAAATAATCATGTTTCGACATCACCGTACACACTCCTTCTCCTTCTATATAATTTATTTTCCCTTCACTATCAATTTTTTCTTTCAATCACCTTTTATTATTATTATGTATTATTTATTATCTATTACTGACTTTTGATATATGTCTATGTTTTTTACTCCATTTTTATTCAACATTATTATTTTTTGCATGCACTCTCTCTCATTTTTAGCTTCATCACTTTTTATTTTCATTTTATTATTCAATATATTTTGATACTTATTAGGCTCATTCTTTTTCTCTTTCCTTTTCTCTTTGTTTCCCTGGCTGTTTTTCTGTGATTTGTTACGCACATTGCACTCATTTATCACTTACTATCACCCAGTGGCATCTCCAGCATTCATATTTAGGGGGGGCACATGGGGGGCCAGGGACAAAAGTGGGGGGGCAATTTTAAAAAGTGTGTGCGTGTATATATATATATATATATATATATATATACATACATACATACATACACATATATATATATATATACACACAATGATTTTTTTTTTCCATTTTTGCCATAGATTTTTGGGTAAAAGACTGATTTCATTATAAAGTAGAATTGGTGGCGCAAAAAATAAGCCCTCATATGGATTTTTAGGTGCAAAATTGAAAGGGTTATGATTTTTAAAAGGTGAGGAGGAAAAAAAGTGCAAAAATGGAAAAACGCTCGGTCCTTAAGGCGTTAAAACTTTTGGACACTACCATCAACTTTGATAGCGGCATCTAAAGTGTTAATGTCGGACATCAGCCTGATTGGGGATGTCTGGCATTAGCCGAGGGTTCTAGCTAATGATTTATACAACACAGTGGGAGCAGGCACCATGCGTACACATACGTCTTGTGTCCTTAGGGCTCATTTACACGGATGGATCCCTAGCATATTTTACACTGTGGATCCCCCGACAATGGACCCTACAGTGCTGCCTCCATCTGTGCCTGATCATAAAGGCAATCCTCCGCTACGAGCAGACACACTTTCATGTGTATACTCACACACATCGCGGCTGCTCTCGGCCTAGCTCAGAGAGCGGGAGGAGCAGCCATGATGTGTGCGAGTATACACATCAAAGCGTGTCTGCTCGTAGCGGAGGATTGCCATTATGAGCAGGCACAGATGGAGGCAGCACTGTAGGGTCCATTGTCGGTGGATCCGCAGCGTAAAATACACTGTGGATCCACCCCTGAATGAGCCCTTAGGGTACGTTCACACGTACAGGATCTGCTGTATATTTTTTGCAGCTGATTTTGCTACCTATTGAAGCTAATGGGTTGCAAAATCAGCTGCACAAAATATGCAGCAAAAATATGCAGCAGATCCTGTACATGTGAATGTACCCTTGAGGGGTTAATGATAAACTAGCAGTGTGTTCACATGTTGTCCTTCCAGAGGGGTCACTTTCCCTCCTCCAGTGTCCACAGGTCACCAACAGGTCACATTATCACAACAATTTTTAGGAAAAATCGCGGCAAAAATTGCGCTGTTTTACCGCGATTTACGTAAAATCGCGGTAAAATCGCGCAGTTTTTGCCGCGATTTTTCCTAAAAATTGTTGTGATAATGTGACCTGTTGGTGACCTGTGGACACTGGAGGAGGGAAAGTGACCCCTCTGGACTGCTACTATACACATGACCCAGCCCCAGGATAGACTGCTGATCAGGGGGGACAGAGGGAGGACACAGGGACATCACTCACCTCACATGAAGGCCGCTCTGCTGTGTGACCTGTCAGCTCTCGCCCGTCCTCTCCTGTGCTGGGGCGGAGCCATCAATGTATTGGGACATCCCGATTTATTTTAAATTGGGGGGGCCCAAGGGGGGGCACGGCCTGATCTAGGGGGGCCATGGCCCCCTCTGGCCCCCCCTAGCGACGCCACTGCTATCACCTTCTATCACTCCTATTCACATTTATTGTGGTGTGTTCACATTGATTTGCAGTGTTTTGGTGATTGGTGAGTTCACTCATGGCTTTTCTGCGCAGGCATCATACTATAGCGTCCTCTATCACCTAGCAACTGGAACGGGTCCACTATAATGCGGGTCACATGGTCGCAATGCGCGATCATGTGACTCGTCACATGTTCGCAAAGCGTTACAGCGGTCTGTTAGACTATTGGGCTATACATATGCCACTCATATGAAGAGGCACTCTATTGGTGGGGGACTCATATATTAAGGGGACCACTACACTAGGTTAGCCATGCCCCCTGAGGAAGCGGAGTTAATCCGCGAAACAGTCATTGGGGTTAGGTATAGGTAGGATTTGGCTCTCGATTTTCCTTGTTTATACCTTGCTTGATTGCATTCTTTTACCAGGTCCACGCTTTATCTGTATTGCGCCTCTTATATGTATTTCTCGTACTTTATCCAGTATTATTGCTGCTAATTGTGACCTGTGCATCTTTGTATTATTATACTATATTGTCTTTTGTGCCTATCTACCTATACCCTGTAATGTACTGGTGCTGTTTTGTGTATTTACATGTATTACCTTTTAAATATTTTTAATTGTTATATGTGAAATAAAGAATTTGTATTCTGCTGATATATTCAGTGTCAGGTACATTTGTTTACCAATAGGAGTTACTAACAGGCTGGTGTAGAGCCCAACTTTTCCTTTTCATAAGGTGTAAAAGGAGAAAAAGCCCCCCAAAATTTGTAACTCAATTTTTCCCGAGTACGGAAATACCCCATATGTGGCCCTAAACATTTTCCTTGAAATATGACAGGGCTCCAAAGTGAGGGAGTGCCATGCGCATTTAAGGACTAAATTAGGGATTGCATAGGGGTGGACATAGGGGTATTCTATGCCAGTGATTCCCAAACAGTGTGCCTCCAGCTGTTGCTAAACTCCCAGCATGCCTGGACAGTCAGTGTCTGTCCAGAAATTCTGGGAGTTGTTGTTTTGCAACAGCTTGAGACTCCGTTTCGGAAACACTGCTGTACGATCCGTTATTCATTTTTATTGGGGGGGGGGGGGGGGGAGGACAGTGTAAGGTGGTGTATATGTAGTGTTTTACCCTTTATTTTGTGTTACTGTAGTGTAGAGTTTTTCGGGTACATTCACATGGGCGGGGGTTTACGGTGAGTTTCCCACTAGGAGTTTGCGCTGTGGCCGAAAATTTGCTGCAGCTCAAACTTGAAGCAGGAAACTCACTGTAAACCCGCCCGTGTGAATTTACCCTGTATAAAGGCTGACAGCAGCCGGAATCTTACGGGTATGATGCATGCTCAGCTCCTGAGCTCGCTTCATAACCCTGCCGTGTCGCAGTGCCGTTTATAAACGGCGTTCTGCAGCAAGGGGTTAAAATCTTTAGGGCCTAGATACTGAAAGGCCAACCAAAAGTACACATGTGCTGGTGTTGTAGACAAATACAGTTTTAAGCGTACTGGAGCGCATTATCCTCCCCTCATAAGTGCATACCACATACAAACTTCTAAGTGGTGTACCATTTTGTTCCAGTTAAAGTCTTAAGGGCCTAGATACTGTGAAAGACCGGCCAAAAGTACACACCTGCTGGTATTGTAGACAAATAGTGTTTTAAGCATAGCATAGTAACATAGTTCATAAGGTTGAAAAAAGACCAGAGTCCATCTAGTTCAACCTATATCCCTAATGAGTCCCTACTGAGTTGATCCAGGGGAAGATAAAAAAAAAAAACTCATACTAGAGGTAAAAATTTCTTCCCAACTCCAAATAAGGCAGTCAGAATAAATATTTGGATCAACATGCTGTCCCTAAATATCTTGTCTATGTGGTAGCTTGGGGGTGTAGGGTATGGGGAGTGTAGCTGTGCTGGTATTAAAGGGTGCTTGTTAACCCTTGCTATTCGTGACGCCAGGGTGAGGACTACTCAATAAAGCTTTTCCTACAGCCGCCCTTCCCAGGAACGATAGAGAGATGGATGATAAAAGGTTTGAGGTAGTGAGTAATAATGGATTGTCCACAACTGGAAAGCTTCTGCAAACAACGTTAACTTTACTGAAGATTTTCTGTACACTTCATTAACATAACAGTCTCTCATCAATACATCTTCCTTTTGGAGATTGACAATGGTTGGGACTTTAGCTTTAAGAGTCTCTAGTATATTGCGCTGTTCAACTGGATTTAGGGGAATTAGTTGCGGTCCAGTAGTCAGGCTAGAGTAATTAGAGTAAGAGGAATTAGAGTAAGACTTTTTGGTTCTGCTGAGGCCGTAGGTTTTGAGGCCTTGCGTGTCTTTGAAAGTTGCATAGCACACCGTCCTGTTAGTCCGGCATCCAAGAGAGCAGCAACCCAAGAGAGCGATAATTGGACGCAGCTCCCTTATATGGGCAGGGGCTGGACTAACGCTAATTGGTCCAAACGGATGTCAATCACCATTACAGAGATTTTTGGGTAACCCGTGACCCAAGGACCTCCTAAGGTCCGGCAACATACCATAGAGGTTACTAGCTTGGTCACATGACCGAAGGTCCTGCGACACTGAACAAGGTAAATACTATACATTTCTATACAATATAGATATAATTATTAATATATACATTTATTAACATTAAAGTTAGACTTAAGGAGAGGCTACTAGGGGCTATCCCACCTGAGGAACCCTACCTGAATGTAGCTACTCTGACTTTGGGGACCTCTACACTAGGTACTGGATGCAATACGGTACCGGGACACCACAAACCCCCTTACTCAAGATAAGTCGGCCTTCGCGTCAGTCCCTTAAGACAGAGGGACGAAGTGAAGGTCGGGTACAACCTATAAACCTACTTAACATTTACTTTTGATGTACATACATTGGTTTGGGTAAACTCACGAACAGGGTTGGTTAGTTCATGAATTTAGTAACAGGATGAAATTAGTCACATGAGATACATCCTACTTAGCATTTTTCTTTCTCTAGCTCACTAGACAATTGAAATCTCACTATACATTTTTATTTAGGTTCACTAGACAATTGAAATCACACTATACATTTGTGCCATATTAGCTACCTGTTTAGTACACTGGAAGTATATTGGCTTGCCTGAGGCTTTCTACCAATAAAGCTGGCTACTAGGGTCTATTGGCTACAAGCTCCTACCCCTAGAACACAACAGATAAACCTTACCTAGGTTACCTTTAATTACGTGTATTACCATTAACCCCTTAAGGACTCAGGGTTTTTCCGTTTTTGCACTTTCGTTTTTTCCTCCTTACCTTTTAAAAATCATAACCCTTTCAATTTTCCACCTAAAAATCCATATTATGGCTTATTTTTTGCGTCGCCAATTCTACTTTGCAGTGACATTAGTCATTTTACCCAAAAATGCACGGCGAAATGGAAAAAATAATCATTGTGCGACAAAATCGGAAAAACGCCATTTTGTAACTTTTGGGGGCTTCCGTTTCTACGCAGTGCATATTTCGGTAAAAATTACACCTTATTCTGTAGGTCCATACGGTTAAAATGATACCCTACTTATATAGGTTTGATTTTGTCACACTTCTGGAAAAAATCATAACTACATGCAGGAAAATTTATACGTTTAAAAATGTCATCTTCTGACCCCTATAACTTTTTTATTTTTCCACGTACGGGGCGGTATGAGAACTCATTTTTTGCGCCGTGATCTGAAGTTTTTATCGATATGATTTTTGTTTTGATCGGACTTTTTGATCACTTTTTAATCATTTTTTAATGGTATAAAAAGTGACCAAAATACGCTTTTTTGGACTTTGGAATTTTTTTGCGCATACGCCATTGACCGTACGGCTTAATTAATTATATATTTTTATAGTTCGGACATTTACGCACACGGCGATACTGCGTATGTTTATTTTTTTTACACTGTTTTATTTTTTTTATGGGAAAAGGGGGGTGATTCAAGCTTTTATTAGGGAAGGGGTTAAATGACCTTTATTAACACTTTTTTTTAAAAATTTTTTTGCAGTGTTATAGGTCCCATAGGGACCTATAACACTGCACACACTGATCTCCTATGCTGATCAATGGCGTGTATTAACATGCCTGTGATCAGCATTATCGGCGCTTGACTGCTCCTGCCTGGATCTCAGGCACGGAGCAGTCATTCGTCGATCGGACACCGGTGAGGCAGGTAAGGGCCCTCCCGGTGTCTGATCAGCTGTTCGGGACGCCGCGATTTCACCGCGGCGGTCCCGAACAGCCCGACTGAGCAGCCGGGTCACTTTCACTTTCCCTTTAGAAGCGGCGGTTAGCTTTGACCGCCGCTTCTAAAGGGTTAATACCGCACATCGCCGCGATCGGCGATGTGTGGTATTAGCCGCGGGTCCCGCCCGTTGTTTAGCGCCGGGACCGACGCGATATGATGCGGGATCGCGGCGCGATCCCGCTTCATATCGCGGGAGCCGGCGCAGGACGTAAATATACGTCCTGCGTCGTTAAGGGGTTAAGCTAGCAAGAGTATCTACTGGCCAGGCAGAACATCTCGCACACGTATAAGAACAGAGAATTAGTGTACATAACAGTGGCAGAAATTGGAAAAATTACATTAGCTACAATTCCCAAAGCACTTATTTTAGTGCGAGATAAATTTTTGTTTGTTTGGTGTACTAAATTTAAGTGAACTTACCTCATCTCAAAAGTGATTGTTTTGTGAAGTACTATGTGTTTAATACTGTGTGTTTAGTACTATGTGTGAAAGGTCAGTCTTGATATCTTAGGGGTAGTTTCCCTTGAGGGGACCTTTGAGACCGACGCAACACCACTTCTTGACTCTCAGGGACTTCTTTCAAAGGACAATTCTCTGACAACTTTGATCCCGACGGGACCCTCTGGTGAATCTGCAACAGGAGTCACACTCTCTACGGGACTGGCAGGACCCATTAGGTTTGGTGAGGGAAGTCCTGGAGTACTTGGTAGGAGAACGGGAGTACTTGGAGCTGTCAATGTAGGACACTCTGGGCCAGGCCTAGAGATCAAAGTTGGTTGCACTGCAGCCGGACACTCTACACCAAAGAACATAGTATGGTGAGGAGAGGAGAACAGCGGAACATCCATTGTGGGGTGGATTCCCTCTCCCGCAACATATTCTCTTGTTGGCCTTGCCTCTGAGAGTGTTGGAGGAGGTGGCTCGGGCAAGTCGTCTTTCATGCACAGCTTTAGCCTATTTCGGTGGACTACCTGTGGCTGGACTAACCCCTCTTTCCGTACCTCATAAACGTCCGTGTCGGGGTATAGCAGGGCCATAATAGTGTAAGGCTCCGTCTCCCACAGAGAGTCCAGTTTATGCGACCGAGGAAACTTTCGAAGCCAGACTCTATCGCTAAGTTGCAGTGGTCAAGCGGATGCATGCCTGTTGTAGTCCTTTTGCTGTTTGTAATGAGCCTCGCTCATCTTCTTCTCTACAATATCTTTAGCTTCTTCAATCCGTGTTTGGTGTTCAGAGACCCAATCTTGAGAAGTCTGAGGAGAGTTGTTGAAAGGTGCTTGCAAGCCGAAGGTCCTATCTTTAGGTAGTTGACCGTGTCTGGCCATCATCAAAAAGAAGGGAGTGTACCCGGTGGAACAGTGGACAGTATAATTATAAATTTCCCACAGTTCAGGCAGTATACTAGACCACTCTTTGTGCTTCGAAACAGATTCTGCCTAGAGATGAGCGAACTTTTGATAAATTTGATTTGGACGATTCGCCGAATTTTCCGAAAAAGTTTGTTTCGATCCAAATTTTTTGGCGGCGAATCTATATTAAAAAAAGGCTATTTCTAGCCTACATACAGCCTCAATAGGGGTATATATAGGGGTGGCATCACTCCTGCTTGGTTTTGCTATTATATTTCTACATTTGTACTTTGGTATGTATGCTGGTATTTATTTATGTCTATGCACCTTATGGAAGCTGTTGCAAGCCCCTATTATGCACTTTACATTTGTTTACCAGTCATACACATTATTTATTGTTATGAATTGATGCACAAGCTGGTAGTGTCGCCCCTTTTTGTTCAACCTCCCCCAGTGGTTGTAGTTTCTCTCCCCCCCCCACCTTTTATGAATTGCATGTTTTTAATATGTATCAATAAAATTATATATATTTTATACTTCAATTAAATGACTCCTTTGCACTTTTTTGGATTATCAATAGGGGTATAGAACACTTTGCGTGGAGGTGTTGGAAGCATGAGGAGACCATATAGTGGCTGAAGGACACAGCGAGGAGGTGTTGGCAGCATGAGGATACCATATAGTGGCTGAATGGCACAGCTTGGATGAGGCTGAAGCATGAGGACACCATATAGTGGCTGAATGACACAGCGTGGAGGTGTTGGCAGCATGAGGAGACCATATAGTGGATGAATGGCACAGCCCGGAGTTGCCAGCAGCATTAGTAGGCATTAGGCCTTCACAATCCCTAAGATTAAAAGATGAATTCAGAAATTTAAACCAAAGATTTTGGACCCAGGCCCAGCAGCGCCATCAGTAAACCATATATTGCATGTACTCTGCATATACTGTACCTATAGGGAAGGGGGTAGAGGGGGGTGCTCTGCATATACTGTACCTATAGGGAAGAGGGGTGGAGGGGGGGGTGCTCTGCATATACCTATAGGGAAGGGGGGAGGGGGTGCTCTGCATATACCTATAGAGAAGGGGGTGCTCTGCATATACCTATGGGGAAGGGAGGGAGAGGGGGGGCTCTGCATATACTGTACCTATAGGGAAGGGGGGGAGAGGGGGGGTGCTCTGCATATACTGTACCTATAGGGAAGGGGGGAGAGGGGGTGTGCTCTGCATATACTGTACCTATAGGGAAGGGGGGAGAGGGGGGTGCTCTGCACATTCTGTACCTATAGGGAAGGGGGAGAGGGGGGCTATGCATCTACTGTACCTATAGGGAAGGGGGGCTCTGCATATACCTATGGGAAAGGGAGGGAGAGGGGGTGTAGCTCTGCATATACCTATGGGGAAGGGGGGTGTAGCTCTGCATATACCTATGGGGAAGAGGGGGGTGTAGCTCTGCATATACCTATGGGGAAGGGGGGGTATAGCTCTGCATATACCTATGGGGAAGGGGGGGTATAGCTCTGCATATACCTATGGTTAAGAGGGGGGGTGTAGCTCTGCATATACCTATGGGGAAGAGGGGGGTGTAACTCTGCATATACCTGTGGAAAAGAGGGGGGGGGAAGTGTAACTCTGCATATACCTATGGGAAAGAGGGGGGTGTAGCGTAGCTCTGCATATACCTATGGGAAAGAGGGGGGATGTAACTCTGCATATACCTATGGGAAAGAGGGGTTACCTGGCTACCTACCTACCTGCCCTTTCACTGTGCAGGACACCAAGGAGGGCATAATTACAGTTTGTGGGCCTATAGATGGAAAGATTGTGTAGAGGAGGACACTGATTATATGCAGAGTCTGACATGTTTTTCCTGCAGATGTTAAGAGATCCAAATGGCAGTCTTATCCGGATGGAGAAGAAAAGGAAAGAGGACGCCGCTGATCAGAAAAGACCTAATTGTGAGTCCCAAAATGTAACTCTAATCACTTATATGGTGTACACATCCTGTGTACAGCTGATATCTACCCCATATGGTCCTGTATATCACTTATATTGTATACAGATCCTTTATAATATATTGGTCTGTGTATAGTGGTTTTATTCAGTACAGTATAGCGGTATTATCCAGTTATTGTGTGGTGGTATATATTTACTCCTTGTATACCAGTATTATTGATCATGGAAATTTACCCACGTTAAAGTGTTTCTTACATATATAAATGTTAATTTATTGTGTGTGGGATTTGGGTGGAATAGGAGCGTGGCAGAAGATCGACGAGCTGCAGAGCCTAGCAGGGGCCCTTGCTGTCCGGGGGCCGCGAGTGTTGTCAGTCCGCCCCTGGGCGGAGGGGAGGGAGGGGGTGTAATTAAGTGTGTGTGGGGGGGGAGGGGATGGGGCCAAACAAAGGGTCCGCCCTGGGTGCCAAATGCTGTAGGTACACCCTTGCATACAGGAGAAGGCGTCTCCTCTGTGTGAGCCACATCTGCAGCTACACAGAGGAGACGTGACCTCCGCCCCCACGCAGCACGCAGTACAGCCGCCGATGACGTCGCTCATCCGGCGCCTGTATTGTGCAGGGATAAGACGCGGACCCTGCTGCTGAGGAGATCGCTGCGTGGGATATCAGGTGAGCATCCTTTTTTTTTTTTTTTAACCCTGCCTATACCTATAGGGGGGTGCTCTGCATATACTTATAGGGAAGGGGGGGAGAGGGGGGTGCTCTGCATATACTGTACCTATAGGGAAGGGGGGGGGAGAGGGGGGTGCTCTGCATATACTGTACCTATAGGAAAGGGGGGATGCTCTGCATATACTGTACCTATAGGGAAGGGGGGGAGAGGGTGGTCTCTGCATATACTGTGCCTATAGGGAAGGGGGAGAGGGGGGCTCTGCATATACTGTACCTATAGGGAAGGGGGGAAAGGGGGTGCTCTGCATATACCTATAGGGAAGGGGGGAGGGGGTGCTCTGCATATACCTATAGAGAAGGGGGTGCTCTGCATATACCTATGGGGAAGGGAGGGAGAGGGGGCTGTGCTCTGCATATACCTATAGGGAAGGGGGGAGAGGGGGCTTTTCATATACCTATAGGGAAGGGAGGGAGAGGGGGGGGGGGTGCTCTGCATATACCTATGGGAAAGGGAGGGAGAGGGGGGTGTAGCTCTGCATATACCTATGGGGAAGGGGGGTGTAGCTCTGCATATACCTATGGGGAAGAGGGGGGGTGTAGCTCTGCATATACCTATGGTTAAGACGGGGGAGGTGTAGCTCTGCACATACCTATGGGAAAGAGGGGGGGGTGTAACTCTGCATATACCTATGGGAAAGAGGGGGGGAGTGTAACTCTGCATATACCTATGGGAAAGAGGGGGGGTGTAGCTCTGCATATATCTATGGGAAAGAGGGGGATGTAACTCTGCATATACCTATGGGAAAGAGGGGGGGGGGGGGTGTAGTGTAGCTCTGCATATACCTATGGGAAAGAGGGGGGGGGATGTAACTCTGCATATAGAGGGGGTTACCTGGCTACCTACCTACCTGCCCTTTTACTGTGCAGGACACCAAGGAGGGCATTATTACAGTTTGTGGGCCTATAGATGGAAAGATTGTGTAGAGGAGGGCACTGAATATATGCAGAGTCTGACATGTTTTTCTTGCAGATGTTAAGAGATCCACATGGCGGTCTTATCCGGACGGAGAAGAAAAGCAAAGAGGACGCCGCTGATCAGAAAAGACCCAAAATGTAACTGTAATCACTTATATGGTGTACACATCATGTGTACAGCTGATATCTACCGCCATATGATCCTGTATATCACTTATATTGTATACAGATCCTTTATAGTATACTGGTCTGTGTATAGTGGTTTTATTGAGTACAGTATGGAGGTATTATGTGTGGTGGTATATATTTACTCCTTGTATACCAGTATTATTGGTCATGGAAATTTACCTACGTTAAAGTGTTTCTTACATATATAAATTTAAATTTATTGTGTGTGGGATTTGGGTGGAATAGGAGCATGGCAGAAGATTGACGAGCTGCAGAGCCTAGCAGGGGCCCTTGCCTTTTTTGTGGCCCGGGGGCCCCGAGTGTTGTCCGTCCGCCCCTGGGGGGAGGGGAGGGAGGGGGTGTAATTAAGGTGTGTGTGGGGGGGGGGGGGGGTGCCAAACAAAGGTCCGCCCCGGGTGCCAAATGCTCTAGGTACGCCCCTGGTGCTACCTATGAGAAAATTTGAAATTCCCAGACCCAGGCCCAGCAGCGCCATCAGTAAACCATATATTGCCTGAATGACACAGCCTGGAGTTGGCTGATGCATTGAAATGTCTGATTTTTTAATTCAAAATTTAAATCAAACTTTGAGTGTCCTGGACCCCAGCGTGTGGGTTCGAAGGACCAAATCCAACAAGCCCCCACAGGGCTCATGTGGCCGTGAGATGTAGGCGCAAAGTCTCCATTGCCCTGACTGGGCTTTTTTTTTTTTTTTTTTTTTTGCATTTGTTTAAGAAGAAGCACATATCCAAGAGTCCAGAAGACTCTATAATGCAGGATAGTGGACCACAAAAAGACAAAAAAGTGTTTTCTGAAATAATGAAGCAGAGATCATCCATCTCTGTATTATTTTTGACAATTTTAATTAAAGAATCGCACACAACAAGCGTTCAATGGTGTAATGGTTATTATTCTTGAAAACTCAAGTTTATTACTGAGAAAATTATCATAAAATTTGAAAAAAATGTACCCAAGAGGGTTTAATAACCCCATACATTGCACCATAAATGTTGAAATTTTAATTAAGCATGTATGTATCTATTTCACAAATCATAAAATTAAAGGCCCAAGCCTAGAAGCATCATGAAGGCAAGTAGATCCTGAAAGACACAGGAGCAGTCAGGAGTAGGCATCAGCAGTACCCAAGAGTCTTTCATAACCCCTTATATTGCACGATCAATCGCGAGATCGAGCAATAACAGGTGTGTGATGCCCTCAGATGTCCGGGGCTGCACGCGCGCTACACTGAATGGACCAGCGTGTGTCTATCCTTCACCGACAAGTGCGGGTAACCTGCTCAACCCCGTTCGTGATAGGGATCGGGGATTGCAATTATTTGCCATGAAAGAAGAATTCCAACTAAGTGCGGGTCATAAGCTCGGGTTCATTAAGTCCCTGGCCTTTGTACACACTGCCTGTCTCTACTACCGATTGGATGGTTTGGTGAGGTGCTCGGATTGGCCCTGGCGGGGTAGGCGACGGCCCTGGCAGAGCACCAAGAATTTAAAGATCATTGTTGAAATTAGCATTAAGCATGTATTAGCTACAGCTAAACTTCCAAAAATTAAAGGCCCAAGGCCAGAAGCATCAGTGAGGCAAGTAGTTCCTGAAAGACACAGGATGAGCCAGGAGCAGGCATTCGCAGTACCCAAGAGGGTTTCATAACCCCTTACATTTGAAGATCAATGTTGAAATTTGCATTAAGCATGTATTTAGCTACTGCTAAACATCCAAAAATTAAAGGGCCAAGGCCAGAAGCATCTGTGAGGCAAGTAGTTCCTGAAAGACACAGGATGAGCCAGGAGCAGGCATTCGCAGTACCCAAGAGGGTTTCATAACCCCTTACATTTGAAGATCAATGTTGAAATTTGCATTAAGCATGTATTTAGCTACTGCTAAACATCCAAAAATTAAAGGGCCAAGGCCCGAAGCATCAGTGAGGCAAGTAGTTCCTGAAAAACACAGGATGAGCCAGGAGCAGGCATTCGCAGTACCCAAGAGGGTTTCATAACCCCTTACATTTAAAGATCAATGTTGAAATTTGCATTAAGCATGTATTTAGCTACTGCTAAACATCCAAAAATTAAAGGGCCAAGGCCCGAAGTATCTGTGAGGCAAGTAGTTCCTGAAAGACACTGGATGAGCCAGGAGCAGGCAATCGCAGTACCAAAGAGGGTTTCATAACCCTAATTGATAACCCAAGAGGATTACATAACCATAATTGGGAAGTGTTGGTGTAGCAGCATGGTCAATCTACTCTGAGGCATCTGGCATTGGTGGGTAGAAATCCTGGCTGATCCATCCCTGATTCATCTTGGCAAACGTCAGTCTCTCCACATTTTTAGTGGACAGACGAGTTCACCTTTGGGTGACTATGGCCCCGGTCGCACTAAACACCCACTCTGATGGCACACTACTGGCCGGGCAGGACAGCTTTTCCAGGGCAAACTCTGCTAGTTGCGGCCATAAATCAAGTTTGGCTGCCCAGAAGTCCAGCGGATCTTCACTGTTTGTTGGCATGGCCATGTCAAGGTATGCCACCACCTGCTGGTTCAGGTCCTGCTCCATGTCTACCTGCTGCTGATGAGTTGCTTCACTATGCGGGTGAAGAAAGCTACCCATCAGAGACTGTAGACTCAGGCTGCTGCTGATTGAAATGGTACTGCTCCTGCCACCCCTCCCCTCCCCAGCAGCCATGGCAGTGGAAGGTGAGCGCAGAGGGCCCCCCTGAGTCAGACCTGCGAGTGGATGGACCATGTGGCCGATAGGCATCGGCCAACTGACTACGTAGGATCTCTCTGTAGTAGGTCAGTTTGCCCTCCCTCTCAGTGGGTGTAAAAAAAGTCCCCCATTCTGGGATGGTAGCGAGGGTCCAATAAGGTGGAGATTCAGAAGTCATCCCACTGATGAATTTTGACAATTCGGGGGTCATTACGCAAGCACCTGAGCATGCATCGTGCCATTTGCGCCAGTGACTCGGAGGGACTACCTGCCTCCATCTCCACTGCATACTGCCACGGTGTGTCTGGGTCCTCTGTCTCGCCTTCCTCATAACCCTCCAGCTCCTCTGGCTGCTCCTCCTCTCCTGTCCGATGACTAGAAACACCGGCCATCTCATCCAACCTAAACTGTACTTCGCTCTGCCCCTCATCCTCCTCCTCCAGTTCAGCCCCCACTGGGCTCATGTAGTCTTGAGATGTAGGCGCAACGTCTCTATTGCCGTGACCAGCCATCGTTTCAATCATTTGTTGTAGGAAATGTAGGAGTGGAATTACGTCGTTCATGGTGTAATCCAGGCGACTTAAAAATAATGTGGCTTCCTCAAAGGGCCTCAGCAAACGGCAGGTGTCACATATGAGCTGCCACTGGTTCACATTGAAGTTACACAGGGGAGTAGTCCTATCCTCTTGGATCATCAAGAAATCGGTGATGGCTTTTCTTTGTTCGTATAGTCTGTCCAACATATGGAGGGTGGAATTCCAACGTGTGGCAACGTCACAAATAAGACTATGTTGTGGGATACCGTTCTGACACTGCAGCTCAAGGAAGGTGTGCTTGGCGGTGTACGAGTGGCTGAAATGCATGCACAGTTTCCTTGCCATTTTCTGGATGTTTTACAAATGGGGTGAAGACTTGAGGAAGTGCTTGACAACCAGATTCAACACGTGTGCCATGCAGGGCGCATGTTTCACACTTCCTTGTCGCAGAGCGGACACAATGTTCTTCCCGTTGTCGGTCACCCATTTCCAGATTTCGTGGAGTAAGCCATACTCGGATTTCTTTACGAATTAATTTTAGCAGTTCCTCCCCTGTGTGACTCTGTTCTCCAAGGCAAACCATGTGAAGAACAGCTTGACACTGCAGTGCCCTACACATATGGTACGATTAAGGTCCACCGAGATTTGGACGTGCAGTGGAGGCCGATGACGCGGTGGAGGATGAGGAGGGGGCATCGCACACTGTAACAGGACCAACTGCCTGAGAGTGAGAGCGTGGAGGAGGAAGCGGTGTGATCTGTCCAAGTTGCTTTTGTGGCTGTGCAGGAACCACATTTACCCAGTGGGCCATAAAAGACAAGTATTGTCCCTGCCCGTAGTTACAGTTCCACATGTCGGCGCTGCCGTGCACTTTTGAACACACCGACTTGAAAAGGGAGGGACTTCAGCACCAGCAACTTGGACAGGAGCACATTCAACTTCTGCGCGAGTGGGCGCATACTGTTGTCTCTTGGACATGGCTTCGCCTATGAATTGTTGGCGGAATGGCTGACTAAAAGCAAGAGAAGCAGGAGCATCTGGAGCGACAGAAGGAGGGTTTGACACACAGCTCCCTTCGGCTGAAGTGGTGGAGCCTTGGCTGGATGAAGGAGGGAGCGGATGGCCACTGGGTTATGCAGCAGGCTGGACCACTACATCGGAGCCACGGTTCTCCCAGGCCGCTTTATGGTGGCGAAGCATGTGTTGACTCAGGGCCGTAGTGCCGACATTGGGACCCTGGCCACGTTTCACCTTCTGCCGACAGATCTTGCATGTGGCTACGTGAACCTCCTCCGGATGCCTGATGAATAACTTCCACACCGCCGAGTAGCTCATTTTCCCTCCTACAGTCCGCACTAATTGACTGCTACTGGCGCCTTCTCCAGGAACCCCTGTTCCACTACCTCCCGGAAAGGTAGGCTGCCGTGAAGCAGGTGGTCTCCCGGGTACATTTGGCTCCTGAATTTCCACTCCTGCCACCACGTTGACTGCCAACCGTGCTACCGCCTTGCTGCCTCAAGGGCAACCTGCAACTCTCTTCTCCTGATGATGACGAAGCCCCTTCTGCACCCGGCTCCCTATTGCGATCGGCTTCATCATCAACAGGTGTGTGCACATCACCGATGTCCTCCTCAGTGTCTGCTTCAGGACCCTGAACCCTTGCAACACCGCCTCCCATGTCACTCTCCGCATCACTACTTGGCTGCCTAGCGGAGCAAGCGGTGCATGTCTCCTCCCCTTCTTGGCTGGGCAGTAGCTGCTGGCTGTCCTCTATTAGATCATCCTTAGTGAATAGTGAAGCTGAACCCATAGCATACGATACTTCTCTAGGAGAGGGAACAGCATAGGACAAAGGCAATGGGAGGACAGGGACTGCTCTTGGGCCATGCCAACTGAGGGTTGTAAAATCAAAAACGAATGACCAGGGAGTCAGGAGTTTGTCTGGCGCAGAGAGGAACCATCAGGCAGCCAAGTAAAATCAATGGATTTATTAGATGCAACGCGTTTCGCTGCGCATGCGCAGCCAAATGCGTTGCATCTAATAAATCCATTGATTTTACTTGGCTGCCTGATGGTTCCTCTCTGCGCCAGACAAACTCCTGACTCCCTGGTCATTCGTTTTTGATTTTACTCTCACCCAGGAGGGCTGCAGTGGACCTTCTTCCATATCTCTTCTGTTCTTAACCTTGTTGTGTGTGGGCGCACAACCAACTTCGGTAAGCGGCTTGGGCATCACCGTCCCCTACCCCCACCTGCAAGATCTACTGATCCCGCACATGAGGCGCCTTCCTTTCTTTCTCTAGATTTCACTTACATCAACTGAGGGTTGTGTCTGAGGAACCCACCGACTGTTGATGGGGGGTGTCAGATGTCACTTGTGATGATGTGGATGAGCGTGTTAACCAAATCGACGACGGCAGATGGGTTGCTGGTCGAGACACGACCGCTGGCTGATAACGGGAGCTCAGGCCTCTCGCTGCGACTCCTGCTGCCACTCGCCCCTAGTCTGCTGCCAACTCTGCCTGAAGTATTTAGGTCTCTGCCACTCCTCTGTGCACGTCCTGGCACTTCTCTGCCTGACATACTTAGTGCGTATATGAGGGTATTACAATACGCTACACCACAGCAGCAGGTGATTACTTATGGCTGTCCTTTCACAGTATGTAGGCCCTTGACAGATTAACAGGTACAAGATGGTACACAACAGCAGCAGGTGATTACTTATGGCTGTCCTTTCACAGTATGTAGGCCCTTGACAGATTAACAGGTACAAGATGGTACAATACTTGGATGTACGTATGCGGTATGCACTGATGAGGGCAGTAATATGCGCAACTATAAGCAGAAAAACCTCTGTTTTTTGTAAAACACCAGCCGGTGAATACTATTGTTTGGCAGTATGTAGCCCCTTGACAGATTAACAGGTACAAAATGGTACAATACTTGGATGTACGTATGTGGTGTGCACTGATGAGGGCAATAATATGCACAACTATATGCAGAAAAAATAAGCATTTTTTAAAAACACCAGCAGGTGATTACTTTTGCCAGGAGTCAGGACTTTCCCTGTATCTAGACTTGTTACAGATACGGAATAGTAGACTGCTTTGATGTAGGCATGTGTTATGCATGTATAAGGGCAGACAAACATACTACAGTCCGCTGAAAAATAACGTATTTGTGAACAGCAGCAGGACCCAACAGTGGAGCACCACAAATTTTTTTTTTTTTAAAATACAGGGATTAAACCCTCAATTGCACTCGGTCACACAATTCTGAGCAGCAGAGGATTTGTGGAGCAAAAAAAAACAAAAAAAAAACACTGAATTGCGCTGAAAAATGAGAAGATAAGATGGTTGATAAAGTTCAGGCAGCTTGTTGATCTGTATGAGGCAGCTGACAGCTATCTGCCCCTCTCTGCTGCAATGTTCAATAACGTGAATAGGAGGTTTAGCTATCAATGATCCTTCTCAGTGAGAACAGCAAAGCACTCTGCACTCCTGTCTTTACCCAATGCTGATGCGACTAGCAGTTGCAGTGGTACGCAGTGGCGTTGCTATGGCTGGTGTCACCCGGTGCGATAGAAAATGGTGTCACCCCATACCTACCCCCTCCCCCCAGTAAGTTTTTACCCTGTTGTGACAGGCGCCACTGATGTAGAGCAGTGTGAAAAATTCCAGTATAATAATCAAATATACCAATTGCCAAAGAATGGGAAAGCTCTAAAAAAGGTTTCACCAATTAAAACTACAGCTCCCAGTATGACCTAAGCAGTGGTGAGGTTATGCTGGGAGCAGGCCCGGTGCTGTCATAAGCCAAACCATGTGTCCGCTTGAGGGCGCATGGACTCGCAGCTGATGGGGGCGGAAAAATGAAGACTTTCTTTTTTATACTAAGACCCCCACCTGTGCGCCCCGCCGCCGCACAGCAGAGGTCACTGCCACCACTCCACCCTCTCTGGTTTTATTGCTGCGGCCCACCGAGATTCCCCTGCGGCACCACTGTCACTTCAGGCTGCCCTGAGGAGGTGGGGGGGGGGGTTTCCAGTGTGTCGGTCCCATACCTGTCACACACTTTGCAGTTGCAGTCCGGCCCTGCAGTTGCACAGTGAGTGACACTTGCAGCTCAATATAGTCTGGAGGTGCATTACTTACTTCTATGCTGCACCTCCAGACATCTTGCTGTATCAGGTCAGAGGGGAGGGGCGGAAGCAGCACAGCAGCCTGAGAGGTCAAAGGCTATCAAGCATGGAGGCTGCCTGTGCCATTCCTCCCGTGCCCTCCTCCTCTTCATCACCTCTGAATGCTCTGATGCTCTCCCCCTGGCTGCAGACCTCCTTCATAGCTGTCCTTGAATGAAGGGAGTGAAGGTTAGTGTATTACAGTGGTCTCCAAACTATGTACCTCCTGCTGTTATAGACTACACCACTTAGCATGCCCAGAAAGCCTTTGGCTTTCCAGGCATGCTGGAAGTTATAGTTTTGCAACAGCAGGAGGTTCATAGTTTGGAGACCACATGTGCCAGAGGCACCCCCATCATCAAGGAGGTTGATCCTGCTGATGGATGATGGGGGTGCTACTCACAGGAGGATGATTCTGCTGATGGATGATGGGGGTGCAGCACCCCCATCATTCATCAGTAGCGCCCCCATCATACATAATGAGGATCATCCTCCTGGCAATGGCACCCCCCAGAGCCTCTCAGCACCCCCTTTCTCCCTGTTACATTAAAACATTCAATCAGTGTTTCCCAACCAGGGTGCTTCCAGCTGTTGCAAAACTACAACTCCCAGCATGCCCGGACAGCCAAAGGCTGTCTGGGCATGCTGGGACTAATAGTTTTGCAACAGCTGGAGGCACCCTGGTTGGGAAACACATTAAATACACAGTTTTGCAGAGAGGTCTCACCAGTCTCTTGTCTTCACTTTCTCCTCTCCCCGGGCGGCTCCAGGTCCAGGAATGTCCGGGGGTTGGGGAGGAACTTATCACCCATGCAGACGCGGAGCACATGAGGCAGGGACACGTCGGGGGAGGGAGCAGACGTGCGCACGGCACTTCTCTTCCCAGAAAGCATTGCAGGTCTTAAAGAGGCAGCTTCCTGGGGCTGGGGGATAGGATTGTGTCGGGGGCTGAAACTGCAGTGCGACAGCCTGCAGGACATGAAAGAAGCCTCTGACGGTTTGCAGATGTGGTGGGGTGGGTGCGTGGTGTCACCCCTCCAGGCTGGTGTCACCTGGTGCGCTCCGCACCCCCTGAACCCGGGTCGCAACGCCACTGGTGGTACGCTGTGGTATAAGCTATTCACACACACGCAGTCCCGTTCTCTTTATCTCTGAGTGCATAGACGAAATGAAGAGAGGCAAGATGGCTGCCGATTATATAGGGCTGTGACCTCACAGGGGTCAGTGAATACTGATAGGCTGCATCTCACATGTGATTCAGGGTCATCCCACCTACCTTCATTCCCGCCGATGTTTCCCGCCCTCCCATAATCCCCTGCCCCATGTACTCACATGTGGATCCGCCATTTTAGGTCTCCAATAGCCTGGAATGCTGTAAAATTAAGTTTAATGAAGCGATTTGCACGATCGAATAGCGGGGATATTCGCATTCGTCGCAAATCAAATATTTCATGAAATTCATAACGAATTTGGGTTCGTCAGCTTCGATTCGCTCATCTTTAATGCTGCCCTTAGCATGTGAAAAAACACCTGATCAATTCTCTCGCACAGCCCATTCCCTTGAGGGTGATTTGCAGTGGTCCTGAGCTTCCGACAATCATGAAACTGACAGAGTTCTTGGAACAGTTGAGCTTCAAACGCAGTCCCCTGCTCAGTTAGGACCGATTCAGGACACCCAAGGGGTTGGATCCACTGGCTGTAGAAGACCTGGGCAGCTGTCCTGGCTGTAAGATCCTTGACGGGCACAACAACTACCCACTTGGAGTTATGATCCACCATAGTCAAGGCATAGGTGTATCCCGATCGGGTTGGGGCTAAATTCACGTGATCCAGGGCAACCAGTTGATTAGGCCTCTCAGTATGAATGGGATGCAACGGAGCTCTTGTGTCCTTGTGAGAATTCTTGGTGACATTACAGATTCGGCACACCACTTCTCGATATCTCCACGCATCCCTACCCAGTAGAACCTTCTTCGGATAGTGGCCTCCGTCTTGTGGACCCCAAAGTGGTCGTGAGAAGCATTGAGAACCATTGCGGCATCCCTTCGCGGGACCAAGATCTGATCTCCAGACACTGGTTCCAAGGAATTTCAACATAGCAGCCCTTTGTGGAGGAACAGACGATTCCTTTGCCGCCACAACCGCTTCAATTCCAAGTCCCCTTGCGGAGCCTAGTCAGCACTCTCTTTTGCAGTAAGTAGTCCAAGAGGTCTCCCATGACCCTACTCTCGTCTTGCAGAGTCCTCCAAGTGTACAAGTCTTCGGGTACATTAGGAGGCCCAGGGTAATCACCTTCTTGAGGGGTTAGAGTGTTCTGGCTCACGAACCTCTGATATAAAGGCAGCATCTCCACATCTTCCCATACATCCTCCATGGGGGGCTCCTCACCAGGGGCCATACGGGAGAGCACATCTGCATTAACATTACTCTTTCCACTGCGGTATTTGATATTGAAATCATAGTTGGCCAATCAGGAAGCCCAGCGTTGCTCAATGACCCCCAACTTAGTAGTGTTCAGATGCGCCAATGGATTGTTGTCGGTGTAGACTGTGAAGGGCGTAGCGGCCAAATAGTCCTTGAATTTCTCGGTGACCGCCCAGACCAGCGCAAGGAGTTTGAGTTTAAAAGAACTGTAGTTAGCATCATTCTTCTCCACTCCCTGAAGATGTCGGCTAGCATAGGCTATGACTCTCTCCTGCGACAGAATAGCCCCCAAGCCTTCAAAGCTGGCATCAGTGTATAACCGGAACGGCTGTAGTCGGGGTAGGCTAGGATAGGAGGCTCAGGAAGGAGATGCTTCAGAGCCCGAAAAGCCACTTCTTGGTCTTCACCCCACTGTATAGGGAGTCTCCCATTGTAGTTCTCCTTGGCAATTCCCTGTAACAGTGTAGTTAGAGGCCCGGCAATCTGGGCGAAATGAGGGATGAACCATCTGTAATAACCGGCAAACCCCAGGAAACTTTGAACTGCACGTACAATTCTGGGCATAAGCTACTCTTTTACGGCACTCACTTTATCAGGATCGGGTTGGACACCTTCAGCACTGACGACATGCCCCAGATAGTGGACCTTGGGCTTCAGCAAGTGGAACTTGGAGGGCTTTACTTTCAGGCCAGGCTGGATCAGAACCTGGAAGACATCTCTGAAATGTTCAAGATGCTCTTGATACGTACGTAGAGAAGGACACTCTGAAAATTCAAGTGCCCAAGGCATCTCTCCAACAGCCGCTGAAAGGTAGCTGGGGCGTTGCAGAGCCCAAGGGGCATACCGTTGAACTCGAAGAGCCCCATCGGGGTCGCAAATGCCTTCTTGATCCTCCTCGGCCATAGGGACTTGCCAGTACCCACTCGTCAGGTCCAGTGTAGAAAAGTAAGCCGCGTATCCCAGAGTGGTGAGGGACTCTTCTATCGTAGGAACAGGGTATGCATCCCTATGGGTGATGTCATTCAACTTCCTGTAGTCCACACAGAATCGGATAGTTCCATCATTTTTCTTAACAAGGACTAAAGGAGCGGCCCAAGGACTTTGGCTTTCTCGGATGACATCAGCTTCCTTCATTTCCTGCAGCATTTTCTTTACAGTCTGGTACATTGCAGGGGCAACCGGACGGTGACTCTCCTTGATGGGGGGACTATCTCCAGTTAGAATCCGATGCTGGATCATCTGGGTCCTGCCAAAGTCGATGGGGTGTTTGCTGAAGGCTTCTTGAAACTGTTTAGCTACCTGAATGACTCCTCCAACCTGGTCCAGGGGGGTTTCGTCGTCTCCTATCTGAAACTGAGTCCACCAGGGGTCCTTCCGGTCCTTGTCGGGCCCTGGGGCAGTCTGAGCAGTCCACTGTCTGGCCACTTGAGGTTTAGACATCACATCTCTGTAGTCCAGATGATGCAGCTGAGCAACAGGGGTATAGTTGGCCAATCTTGTGACAACTGGAGAGAGGTTGACCACTCGAACCGGAACTCTCCCATTCCGCACTGTGACAAGGCTTCTTGCGGCACGTACCAAAGGGTGGTCTTCCAATGGCATTTGTTCCATAAGTGCCTGGTAGTCTTGATTCTTCACCCTTTGGTCGGGCTCGACACCAGATAATAGTTTCTGTCTGTGGCTACAGCGTGACGGCCTGCATGTCTTGAATTCTCACCCTGCAGATTTCTCTGTGAGGATTGACAAACTTTCGTTAAGCTTGGAGTGTCCTGAAGGTGGTGCGCGGCTCTCCGGCCAGAAGGTGACATGTAGGGAATGGAAGCTTGTAACAAGATAACTATGTAATCAAAACAGTGTCTCATTATGTTCATTCCCAGAATAAACTCAGCTGCATGATCATCAACAACACTAGTAATAATAACACCTTGCCCCCTAAGAACATAATTCCCCACTTGCACTGTGGGCTCCCAGTAGCCATGCTTGGGTACTGGTTTCCTATTCCCCGCCATTACACGAAAATCTACGTCATGAGGCTCACACAACATTTCAGGACCCCAATGCTTATAAAACACCCCTCGAGGAATAGTGGACACCTGGGACCCAGTGTCAATTAAAGCTTGCAATTTAACCTATTCTACTACTATTTGTACATAGGGGCAAGGGGCAACATACATAGAGAGTCCTGTTTTGGTGCTGGTTGATTACTTCTGTAATTACTCCTGGGGTGGGGTCCTCGGGGGCCGTACAGGGGGCCGTACAGGGGGATTATTAAGCGGCCTGGTGGGACGAGGGGCAGTCTCTTTAGAGGACGGGGAACTAGTTCTCCCCACTATTTCTTTCACAGCTTTAGTTAACCGGTCGATGTCTTGTTGGACATGTTGCTAGTCATTAGCCCAGGGACTAGAGGGAGGTGACACAGCAGTCGGCTGGGGTGCAGTTATGGCTGGGGCCGAGGCCCCCAATGGTTCAGTAGAAAGGGGGCTATTTTCTTCAGCCTCTGTGCTGGATACAATTACATTAATGGCCAGTCTCTTGAAGGTGGGAAAAGCCATATCGGGGTTTTGAGCTGCCAGCATCCTGAGTTGGGCCTTATCCCACTTATTATGGGCCCCGTCTATGAACCTGTCCATCAACACCCGGTTACCCTGATTGGGCGTGATGCCGTCTAGCTTTTGTACCGCTTCTAATGCATTCTGCAGGGCCACAGCATAGGCCCGAAGAGTCTCACCTGGTTTCTGTCATCTCTCATACAATCTTAAACATACCTCAGAGGGGGAGTGAGACTCGAACACTTGATAGAGCCCCTCAAAAATCTTCTCCACTGTCGCCTTGTCAGTCGATGGCCATGTGCGTACTTCCTCCATGGCAGGTCCCTGCAACTGTCCAGTAAGTAACTGCACCTGTAGATGTGGGGGGGCGGGGGTGGGGGGAGAAAGCATAAAAAGCGAAGAGGCTGAATATCTTCTCTTTGAAGTCCCTCAGCGTAAAAGGATCCCCACTATAATGTGGGAGAACAGGGTTCCCCAAAAAGACAGGAGTAGCCACAGGTGCCCTGGAGGTCAGAGCAGCATCTGCCCTGCTGGCTGTACTGGTTCCCCTGAGGAAACCACTGGAGCATCACCATCTTGTTGACTAGGGGGTGCAGGTGACGCTGGGACAGGCACCGGAGCAGGGTCCGGTGGTGGAGAAGGTCCCGGAAGTGATACCGCCACTGTTGAATCCGACATCTTGGCAAAGGGGATTGTCCCTTTAAATGCAGCTCGGGAATGTCGGTCCCTTTCAGAGACTTAGCTCTTCTCTGATCTGGAACATGAGTGCGTAAATCTCGAACATGAGAGGGTTGATCTGGAAATTGAGTGCGCTGACCTGCAACTTGAGTGCGATGATCGGGAGTTGAATATCGTGCAACCAGGACTTTAATTTAGCGGTCTGGTGCTTCAGGACTTTACACCGAGCCGGTTCTTTAACCTTTTTAATCTTCAGCCCGGCTCCACATTTTTTTTCCGCACCCGCTAGATCTGTGTGCAAAGTAAAGCCCTCCAAAATGGCCGCTGCGGCTCCGGAGACTTCGGTGGGCTGAGTTTCAGGATTGCGCTGTGCCCTTAACCCCTTGCTGTGCCCTTAACCCCTTGCGTATTGCGGCTCCGCAGTATTTTTTGCCTCCCCCTTACTTTTCTTGCGCACTTTCTGCACACGGCACTGTCCTGTATTTTAGCAGGAGATTCACAATAAATTAATAAAGTCTCTCACCTAGGGGGGAGTACACTTTACTTGGTGGCAACAGCTGGAGGCACACACCCGTATCCTGTTCGTAAGACACCAAAAAGATATGTGGTAGCTTGGGGGGGTGGTGGGTATGGGGAGTGTAGCTGTGCTGGTATTAAAGGGTGCTTGTTAACCCTTGCTATTCGTGATGCCAGGGCAATTCCGGTCCCCACCGTGCTGGGATCGGACCGGGATGCCTGCTGAAATCATTCAGCAGGCATCCCGTGCAAATGCCCGTGGGGGGGGGGGGGGGAGTGGTCATTAGATCGCCGCAAATCGCATGTGAATTCACACATGCGATTTGTGGCGATTCCGGTGATGCGGGTCACGTGTGGGATACACCCCCAATCACCCACCGTATCTATGGGGAGGTGGCGATTTCGTCACCCCCCAGGAGCGCTGCTATTGGCTGGAGGATAGTCCAGCCAATAGCAGCCGGCAGGGGAGGGGTTAACAGCATCTTCCCGCAGCTCAGTCAGCGGTCAGAGCTGCAGGAGGAAGCCAGGGACCCCCCTCTGCCGAGTTCAGAGCCCCCTTAGAAGACAAGAAGCCCCCATAGAGCAGGGACAGAATAAAACCCAGGGAAAGGTAGGAGTAAAAAGTAAAAAAAAAAACACTTTCCCCCCTGACCCCCTAATAGGTCCTCAAGTGTCTGCTGCAATTTTTCAGCGTGACCCGGGCCCTATTTGCCCTCCCATTTTTTGGGGGGCTGCAGCATTTCCCCCCCTCCCCCCATATTTTTTATCACACACTGTTATATAATACAGTCACACCAAACACACACTACATACTCCCCTGTGTCCCCCACACACAACCCCACCACCACCACCACTGTGAAAAAAGGCGCTGCCTCCGACTCTGAATCTGCCAGTGAAGACGAGGAAGATACAACATTCCTGTGTTTTTCCTCGCCCTCCTCATCATCTAGTACTGATGATGAGCCCCCCAGAAGGTGGCGGAGACGCCGCCAGGAGAGGCCACGCACCCCCCCCCCCATGATAGTGGCCGGCACTAGTACGAGCTACAGTCTCTTATCAGCTCGTAGTAGGAGTCCGACCCCCCAGTCGCTATTACCGGAGCTCCCTTCCGATGAACCTGTCTGGAGACCCCCAGAGGCTTATCAGCCACGGATTTCGGAGTTTATTGGAGACTCCGGAATCTGAATTGACACGGCTGGATTCACTGAAATTGACTATTTCAGTTATATTTTCAGTGACAGCTTGGTCAATCACATGGTGGAGCAGACGAATCTGTACGCCCAGCAATTCATCGACCACCACCCTGATTCATTTTTGGCCAGGTCCAAAGAATGGTACGCCATTGATGCAGAAGAAATGAGGACATTTTGGGGCCTCGTGCTGCATATGGGCCTGGTCAAAAAGTCAAGTGTCAGACAGTACTGGAGCGGGGACATCCTAAACCAGACCCCGCTTTACAGTATGGTCATGACATGGAAGCGGTTTGAGGCCATTTGGAAATGCCTGCATTATGCAGATAATGGGGCATGTCCACCCCGAAGTGATCCTGCCTATGACCGGCTTTACAAAGTGAGGTGGTTAACGATAACTCTTATCAGTTTTAAGGGGAGACTCATATTCCGCCAGTATATTCCCTCGAAGCGGGCGCGGTATGGTGTGAAGCTCTATAAACTTTGTGAGAGTACCTCCAGATACACTTACAAGTTTAGAGTATATGAGGGACGAAATTCCTGTATTGAACCCCCAGATTGTTTCCCCACTCTGGGCGTTAGCTGTAAAATAGTTTGGGACCTTGTGCATCCATTGCTGGATAAGGGTTACCATGTGTACATGGACAACTTTTATACCAGCATCCCTCTGTTCACATTTCTTGCCGCCAGATCCACGTCCGCTTGTGGGACTGTGTGGAAAAACCAGAGAGGCCTCCCTCTAAATTTAGTTAAGACACCTATGCCCAAGGGTGAGTCCCGTGCCCTTACCCATGAAAACCTGTTGCTGGTCAAGTATAAGAGGGATGTCTTTATGCTGACCACAATTCATGGTAACGGCAGCTCACCTGTCCCTATGCGAGGTACCACATCACCGGTCCTCAAGCCCGATTGTATTCTGGACTACAATCGGTATATGGGGGGAGTTGAAATTTCTGATCAAGTCCTCAAGCCATACATGGCCATGCGGAAAACACGGATATGGTACCAAAATGTTGCGGTCTACATGGTACAGGATGCTATGTGCAACTCTTTTGTACTGTACCAGTACGCTGGCAACACAGGGACATACCTTCAGTTCCAAGAAGAAGTCCTAAAGGCCCTGATCTTTGCCGACCGGGAAAGAGCAGGCTGAACTTTCCAAGGAACTGGAAATATAGGTACTAGTATCGTCCCAGGCCAACACTAGGTGAAGTCCCCCACACTGGAAAGAAGGGACGAACCCAGAAAAGATGCAGAGTGTGTTACAAGAGGGTGATTCGGAAGGACTTCATCACTCAATGTGACACTTGCCCCGATCATCCAGGCCTCTGCATTAAGGATTGCTTCAGGGACTATCACATTTCCATGGAGTACTACATTTTCCCTCTTCATTTAAATTTTCCATAATTTGACCACAATGTACCAAGTCCAGAGTACATTCCAAGTTTTAACCCCATAAAACCACTAAATTGCCCAAAAAAAATGTTTCATAAAAAAAACTGATACGACCTCTGGGGGTAGTTTTTCAAAAAATTGGGTCACTGAGTCACTATCATCGGGGACTTTTTTTTGTTGCCTCAAATGCGAAGCGCTCTCTCTCCACCTGAGCGGGGTGCGCATTTGAGGCAACAGGTTAGGGATGGCCACACACATCACATTCCCAGAATGATGATTCAGAGCATAGGGTTTGGGGTGGGCATAATTTTTTGTTTTGGCTATACTCTGAGTCATCATTCTGGGAACATAAACTTTTTTTTATGATTTTACGTCCCACTATAATCCATTTTAGTTATTTAGTGTACCCCAGTTATTTACCCCATGTAATGCCCCTTGAGAGAGGTCCCACAGTTCTGGCTCCATAGGAGAAATGCAGAAGCTCAAGACACTGACTGCGCTCCTGCACATCAGAGACCAGTGTGCACCCTCAGAGCTCCTAACGTCCAGACATGAGGCATGTCCTTACTCCAAAAAAATGTACTTACAAATTTACAGTGACATTTTCTCCTTTTACCACTTGTGAAAATGAAAAATTTGAGGTAACCCCAGCATTTTAGTGTATGAAAATCTATACATACATAATCTGTATGAAATTTTCTTTTCACATCCCACATAATGAACATTTACCAAACACTTGTGGGGCGTTAAGGCTCACTGTACCCCTTGTTACGTGCTTTGAGGGGTGTAGTCTCCAAAATAGTATGCCATGTGATTTTTTTTCTGTTCTGGCACCATAGGGGCTTCCTAAATGCGACATACCCCCCCCCCCCCCCATTTCAGCAAAACAAGCAAATGTGACTCCTTCTCTTCTGAGCATTGTAGTGCGCCCGCAGTGCACTTGACGTCCACATATGGGGTGGTTCCATTCTACACCTGTGGGGTGTTAAGGCTCACTGTACCCCTTGTAACGTTCCTTGAGGAGTGTAGTTTCCAAAATAGTATATGCCATGTGGTTCTTTTTTTTTGCTGTCCTGGCACCATTGGGGCTTCCTAAATCTACATGTTGTCCGCTCTCTCCAGGAAGGAGAAAAACTTTTATCTCAATGGAACATTGCACCAACCTACCCCTCCACTGGACCCAAACCATCGAGGACCCCTGATAAAGTGAAGGACTGGGCCCTAGCTTGAATTCCTCAAGTCCAGACGGTGTTTTCCTCATTATCTTCAGTGTGGGCTCCTTGCTATGGCCAGAGTGCACGGTTTCACAGTGGACTCTGACCCCTACTGTCTATGGGATGGTACTTGCTTCGGCAAACCGTCCTTTCTTGTACTGTTTTGTTGTTTTGTTTTAATAAATTTTTTGTATTTTGGTGTCTCCGACCTGCTTAGTCTATTTGAAGTACTCAGTGCTTATTTGGCAAACGCACGCTGGCTGGGAGGTGCGTCTTGCCACCCTAATAACCTTTACAAGCTATTATACATTGAAATTTTGTTAATGCGACTAATATGGCTATAACTATTGTTAGTCTAAACGTGAACGGGCTCAATGCTCCTCACATGGAAAGAAGCCCAACATTTAAAGTGCAACATACTATGTGTACAGGAATCACATCTGTTAGCTATGGATGCTCACTGTATCCATCATCCTTCCTATACTTACCTTTTTCATTCTCATTTCAGCACCAAGGCGAGGGGTGTCTTCATTGCAGTTAAGAACTCTGTAGCATTCACGGTGAAAGAATCTATTGCTGACGACCAGGAGAGGAATGTGAAACTTTGTTGCACCATCAATGCCGTACAGTACACTATTGTTTCTTTGTATGCGCCAAACAAAGGTTAGACGTGCTTTATGCAGCGCTTAATGAAAAAAATTAATAACACAGCCTGGGGTTCCCTCATAATGTGCGGTGATGCTACACTAGACTCTACTTCCTCTTCCCGCTTCCACTCTGCCTCTCTAGCTCCCTTTCTCTCTACATCCGACTTATATGACATTTGGCATATTCACCATGCCTCAGAAAAAACGTATACTTTTTTGTCTGGGGTCCACAACACGTACTCCCGTATAGACCTATTCCTGATTGATAGATCACTCCTCAACACAGCACTCCATTCAGATATACAAACGATAACATGGTCAGACCATGCTGCAGTAGCTTTAAAACTACGTGATCATATTTCCTCTCCCCCTTCCTATGCTTGGCGCAAAAACCCCTATCTATGGACTCATCCGATTTATGGCCCTTGCCTACAGAAAGATATAAAGGATCTCAACTGTGATATTACACTTCCAGAGGTTTTGGGGGTTATTAACTCCTTGCCTGCCGGTAAGGCTCCAGGCCCGGATGGCTTCGCGTCATCTTATTTTAAATCCTTTTGAGAATTACTGGGACCACACATAGTGGAACTTTGTCGAACTGCTACTCGCACAGGCAAATTTCCCACAGAAAAGCTGCAGGCAGTTATTACCACCTTACCAAAACCAGGAAAGGAGCCTGACAGGCCCCAGAACTTCCAGCCGATCTCACTCTTAAATCATGATACTAAAATATTTGCAAAGCTCTTAGCTTGTCGCCTCTCTAAAATATTACCGTCCCTAGTACACAGAGATCAATCAGGATTTGTTGCTGGCCGATAGGGTTCAGACAACACACGTCGTCTCCTAAATATATTTTATCACCTTGAGCACTCCTCTATCCCAGTGGTTATAATTGCACTAGACGCAGAAAAGGCGTTTGACTGTCTTCGATGGTCGTTCGCATTTTCGGTGTTCTCACACATGGGTTTTTCGGGGAACATTTTATCTGCCCTCACCTCATTATACTCCACTCCAACGGCTAGAGTATTAGCTAATGGTGTTCTTTCTGAGCCCTTTCCCATTACCAACGGTTCCCGTCAGGGATGTCCCCTCTCGCCATTAATATATGTCCTTTCTATGGAACCTTTAGCACAAGCCTGTCCCCTCACTGTAACGATATATAAATATTGCTGTACTGCACCTGACTTCTACTACTACCCGTTCACTATTCTCATTGCTTAGCCACTACTTAATTAATGATAACTTTTATACCAGCATCCCTCTGTTCACATTTCTTGCCGCCAGATCCACGTCCGCTTGTGGGACTGTGTGGAAAAACCAGAGAGGCCTCCCTCTAAATTTAGTTAAGACACCTATGCCCAAGGGTGAGTCCCGTGCCCTTACCCATGAAAACCTGTTGCTGGTCAAGTATAAGAGGGATGTCTTTATGCTGACCACAATTCATGGTAACGGCAGCTCACCTGTCCCTATGCGAGGTACCACATCACCGGTCCTCAAGCCCGATTGTATTCTGGACTACAATCGGTATATGGGGGGAGTTGAAATTTCTGATCAAGTCCTCAAGCCATACATGGCCATACATGGCCACACTGAGTATAAGTCTAAATCTACCCTTATCTTTTCCCAAGGTACACAATAGACTTCTTTCCTCTACACGCTTAATATGACCAGAAATTGATTGGTGACACTACGGTTTGTTTGTTTGTTTGTTTGTTATATTGTTTTATTTTGTACAAGTTGTATAACAGAACTAACTATAACTCTTCCTGTCATTGCTCCCATGATATGATTTCATGCATTGTTGGAACATCAGTGGATGTGCTCTGCTTGTATAATTTTAAAATCTTTAATAAAAACTATTTACAATAAAAAAAAAAAAGAAAAGAAAGAGCACCTGTCACCAAACTAAACTTTTAATAGTTCCTTAACACACTTTGCTTTTTACTTGCTGTTAAAATTCTCAACCTTTGTTCTTGTTTCTCTTGTTGCTTTAGGAGGGTCTCTAACTATGTCCTTGTATTGCACTGCTGGAGATATTCCTGGATCGGTCGTAGCCTTATGTAATGTATATCAGGAGGTGGCCCCTTCCTTTCTTGCTAGCCTACTGCGCTTTATGTTCTATTACCTATGTGCAGAGTAATTTCACATAATGTGAGGGGCTTTAACTCCCCCTCTAAAAGAAAGATGGCTTTCCTAGCTTACACCCGACTTAGGCCTGACATCATTTGTATACAAGAATCATACTTTACTATGTCCAGCTACCCTAACTTTTTCCATAAATCCTATATGAGGGGGTATAGAGCGTCCTTTACTAGCAAGTGCAGGGGAGTTGATATTTTTTTTACGCAACTCCCTTCCACTCGAGGTTTCAGACGCTAAGTGCGATCCGGAGGGTTGCTACCTGATTATTTTAGGCTAATTGTATGGGAAGACTGTGTGTCTTATGAATACCTATGTGCCCACTGATAATCCTATTTTATTCTTTAGAGACATGTGCACCGCTCTTGACTCCCAGACGTACGAGACCTTGATCAGGGTTGGAGACTTTAATTTCATATTTAATGGCAAGTTGGACCGATCCAATACGGTTCAGTTTCGTAGGTCGGGGACTCAACAGCGCCTGCTCTCTAACCTGTTCACTACGCACTCCCTAGTAGATACTTGGAGGGAACATAACGGTACCAATAGAGGATACACATATTATTCCCCGGTTCAGTGTCACTATACGAGAATTCACTGGATATTGGTCAATGCTGCCACGGTACTCCAGCTACTTTACTCCCGACATGTCCCCATGTCGTGGTCAGACCACGATGTGGTGTTGTCGGTCTTTAACTTCATGTCCCCCCTCACGCTGCCTTATCGGTGGAGACTAAATGAATCGCTATTGACTATGCCACGCATTAAGATCCAACTTGAAACTATCACTTCTTATTTCACTCTGAACAGCTCTCCTCAATCATCCCCTCAGTGGACGTGGCTGGCTCATAAGGCCTATGTGCAAGGTCGCTTGATCTCCGTGGCAACGGGGTTGAAAGGGTACCTCTCATCAAATAAACTTTTGATATATTTTAGATTAATGAATGTTGAATAACTTTCCAATAGCATGTTAATGAAAAATATGCTTCTTTCTATTGTATTTTTCCAGATCAGTCCTGTCAGCAAGCATTTCTGGCTCATGCTGGAGTCCTAAACACTCAGAGCTGCCAGGCTGCTTTGTTCACAGCCAAACAGGCTGTGAACAAAGCAGGCTGGCAGCTCTGAGTGTTCTCCTTTGTGAACAAAGCAGACTGGCAGCTCGTAGTGTTTAGGACTCCAGCATGAGTCTGAAATGCTTGCTGCCAGGACTGGTAGGGAGACCCCTAGTGGTCATTTCTTCAAAGTGGAAAATTAAATAGAAAGAAGCATATTTTTTAATAACATGCAATCGTGAAGTTATTCAGCATACATTAATCTATAATATATCAAAAGTTTTTTTGATGAGAGGTACCCTTTAAGCGTGACAGGACGAGAGTTCAAGTGGCCTTGGAAGCCAAACTGTCCAGGTTAGTTTTTGCCCACCAGCAGGACCCTACCCCCTATCTCTACAAATCTATTGCGGAGACCAGGTTACAGCTGGATGCCCTACTCTCCATGAAGGTGGAAAAAGCTTTCAGATGGACTGGAGCGACCTATTAGAGACTGGCGAATAAGCCTGATAGACTGTTATCTGCTATGCTCAAAAAACGTCTTCGTTCAATCGAGTCCATAGCGTACAATTGAAGCCTGGTCTCCGCACTTCCCACCCCGACCATATCTATGAAACTTTCTCCGCCTTCTAAACTCACCTTTATTCGGCCCCTCCTCTTCTCAACTCTTTCTCCGCTTCTTTACATGCCTTTTTGTCTCCCCTTCTTTACATGCCTTTTTGTCTCCACTAACCAACTCACTAACTAATCCAATCGCTTATAGCGATGGGCGGTGTGTACAAAGGGCAGGGACTTAATAAATGCCAGCTTATGACCCTCACTTACTGGTAATTCCTTGTTTTAAGATTAAATAATTGCAATCACAGATCCCTATCATGAACTGGTTTCAGCGTGCAACACGCACCTGTCCTTGAAAGATAGAGAGACGCTAATCCGTTCAGTGGAGCGCTAGTGCGGCCCAGGACATCTGAGGCCATAACACACCTGTTATTGCTTGATCTCGCAATTGATCGGGAAAGGTAAGGGGTTATTAAAGCCTCTTGGGTACTGCTGAGGCCTACTCCTGACGGCTCCTGGTGCAATGTATGGGGTAATTAAACACTCTTGGGTAGTGTTATTGTTAAATTTACTGGTAATTTTATCAGTAATAAAACTGAATTTTGCAGAATGTTAACCGTTACACAACGGAACACTTGTCGCGTGTGATTTTTTAATAAAAAAATAAAAAAAATAGATGGAGAGGGATTAACTCTGCTTAATCATTTTTGGCGAATAGAATCCTTTTGCCATCTGATTTTTTGGAGCCAGATGCACTTACATACATGTAATCATTTTTTTAACCAAATTTCAAACATTGTGTGGTTTATTACTTTTGAGAAGAATGTCTTTGGGTCACCATCCTGCATTATAGAGTGTTTTTAAAAAAAAAAGGTATTTTGTCCGACAATTTCGATAACATTTTGCGTTTTATTGGGGTGGATTGTGAAGCCCGGGTGACGGGTGTGTAGTGTGTATTCGTGCATCAGTCTACTCCAGTCTGTGTCTGTTGGGCAATATATGGGTTACTGATGCAGCAGAGGTGGGGCCTTGGTCTTGGAATTTCAATTATTAAAAAAAATTTGAACATATTGTGTGGTTTATTATATTATAGAAGATTGTCTTTGGGTGGTCCACCGTCCTGCATTATAGAGTCTTCTTAGCAAAAAGGTATTTTGTGGGGGCGTGGCCTAGACGCTGAGCCGAACGGACGCATGCTGAACTAGCTTCGCTCTGAACCGTGTTGTTTAGCATCCTGTCTTCATCCTGGACCTCAGAACTTTGCCTCAGAGACTTCGGAACCGCAGTGGATCGGTGGGGTCCATCATGCCAGCTAATAAGAGCGGTGTGACGGCAGCCGCGAAGTTGCAGGGTTTCGCGCGCGGCCAAGACCAAGATGGCGCCGGGCCTTCTTCCTCCGCTCCTGCTGAGCCGGTCGCTGACTCCTGTCCGGAGACTCCCTCTACACTGGCCGCTGCCCCGGGGGAGATAACCCTAAGTGAGGTGTCTGCGCAACTTCTGGCTGCCATTACCATGTGCAAAACTTCCCTGACGAGTATGCTGGAGGAGGTGAAGATTGATATTTGCCTAATCAGGCAGGACCTGCACAACCTCCGAGACAGGGTGAGACAGGCTGAAGCTCGTATCTCCTCAGTCGAGGACTCGGTGGCGCCCTTACCTGCAGCGATTTCAGACCTTGAGCGCACTGCGTCACAATGGAAAGAGAAGGCAGACGATCTGGAGAACCGGCTGCGGAGGAACAAACTCCGGATTGTTGGCCTGCCGGAGCACTCTGAGGGACAGGACCCCGGCTCCTTCGTTGAAAAATGGCTGCGTGAGCTGTTGCCTGATGCCCCGTTCACTACCACCTTCGCGGTGGAGAGGGCACACCGGGTCCCGACTCGCCCCCTCCCGCCAGGGGCCCTGCCGAGGCCGCTTCTAGCCAGAATGCCTAACTGCAATGACCGGGACATCGCCTTACGACTGCTCCGTTGCCTGCCAGAGCTCACCTTCAATGGATCTCCGGTGTCGATATTCCCTGACTTCTCCCAGGACCTGCAGAAGAAGCGTGCCACCTTCCAAGCGGTGAAGCGGAAGCTGAGGGACATGGCGATACCTTATTCTATGGTGTACCCAGCCCGACTGAGGGTCGTGGACGGTGAGAGGGCCATCTTCTTCATTACCCCGCAGGAGGCTGACGAGTGGGCCTCAAGGAGGCGCAAAGTGAGGCGCTGAGGTCCTGAACGCCATCTGGGCCCGGCTGAGCCCTGCTGTTTGGAGCTCCCGGACTGCCGGTGAACTGTGAGTACTGCTGTCTACAGTGACTTCGCTTCTGGGTCCCCTGGTGTGCCCCTGTACCCATCTCCCGGTCCCCTCATGGCCTACTCCCCCTTGAGCATATACACTCTGGGATGCACCCAACTGCCACCTTCACCAGTGGACTTTCACTCTCCGTACCTGCATACCCCACCTGGATTCCCCACCCGACCTTGCTGTCCTACCCCCCCCCCCCCCCATGGACTGCCCCTCAGTAACTGTATGCTCCCTCTCATGCCGGACCCATGCAGACCCCTTCCTCATGCTGCCCTGTGCCCAACGGACCCTGCATCCTCCCTGTACCGTTTATCCCTTTCCCCTATGCTGGACTTCCCCGCAGGGGACCTGGTACTACACTGGTGAATGTTGCCATACACCCGTGACTGCAGCAGTTCTGATGACCCGCTACCACTCTGCTGATGGGACTTGAAGCCCGGTTGATACCTCAGGACTGCATGTTACTCTGAACTGCTCATACTCGCTACACTGTGCGGCATATTGCCCGGATTATAGCCCACCCGTATTTCCCCTTGTTTATGTACCCTAGTTAATTGATGGTGCTGCTGTTTGTCCCTGATGGCAGATTGTGAGGTCTCGCTTCCCTGCGACCTTGATTAACACGGTTCCCCCCGTATTATACATCTTCTCTGGGCCTTAGGCCATTGGCCTTATGCATGTTGCATCTGTTTATGACCCTCTTGTTTTGTCTTCGTCTAGTGTTTTGTGTCTGTTTCGTTTTGTGTACGTCCCGGTCGGGCTGCCTGCCCTTTTTCCCTCTTCCCTGCGCTCCTTCTCTGTGGTTTCCCTGCTCTTCCACTCCCTTCTGTCACCCCCCTACCTGCCCCCTCTTCTACTTTCACGTCGGGTACTCGTTTTACCCCTGTTCCTCTTCTCTCACCATTCCTTTCATTTCAGCTTCACTCTCTCCACATGGCGAATGTTAGGTATCTTTCGTGGAATGTGAGGGGTCTTGGCTGTCCTCGTAAGCGATCTCTGGTGTATGCCACTATACGTAAGTACCAACCAACTGTGGTTTGTTTGCAGGAGACGCACTTAATTGCCCCTAACACTCGGTGGTTGTCTAGGCCCTGGGTGCAATGGACGCTACACTCTTGCCACACCTCACATTCCAGGGGAGTCTCTTTTATGATACACAAATCCCTGAGGTGGGAGGCGAGGCACACTCGGGTTGACTCTGAGGGCAGTTATGTGTTCATTTTTTCACTTATTGACAATTCCCCCTATGTCCTCTTGGGTATTTATGTCCCTCCTCCTGGTGCCCTGGAGGTTCTCCACCAAGCTGCAGTTTTCGCTGCCTCTTTTCCAGGGGCTAGAGTTCTCTGCATGGGTGACTTCAATAATGTGTTGGACCCAGCTTTGGATAGGAGAGGGGTTGGCATTGTTCCTTCCTATTCCCCGACTCCGCTAAGCGCCCTGGTTCAGGAACTAGGTTGGAGGGACACCTTTCGGCATTTACATCCCCATGCCCGTGTATATTCTTGTCAGGCCGCTAGCGGCAACTCCCTTTCGCGCATAGATATGGTGTTGGGTAACCCACTTGTACTCCCTATGGTCCAGGCTGTGGCGTATGTTACTAGGGGGTCTCCGATCACTCCCCTCTCCTACTGACCCTACAGACCCCTGGCCCTTCTAATATCCGAAGCTGGAAATTAAATCCTTATTGGTTGTCCTTATTTGGCCCTCATGATGGTATACCTGTACAACTATCCATGTTCTTTGTAGATCATAATGGGGTTGACGACCTCATCTTAGTATGGGAAACCACTAAAGCATTCCTACGGGGGTGTTTACAATCGGCCATATCTTATATTAAAAGGGAGGCGATGAGGGAGGAGTCTGAGCTGGGGGACCGTTGTGCTGACCTGGAGAGGACTTACATCACTGACCCGACCGATGACAATAAAACTGTATGGCTGCATGCGGGGCGACAGTACTTACATTGTTTGCAGGAGAAAGCGGCTCGTAAGCTTTTTTTTACCCAACAGAAGGCCTTTGAGATGGGAAATCAGTCCAGTAGATTACTAGCCCACCTTATACACCAGAACGCCCAGTCTCCGACGGTACTACAGGTCCGTTCGGTGGATGGGACTGTGTTGACCACTACTTCCCAGATATCTGACAGATTTGTCTCCTTCTACTCTGATTTATACACCTCTCAGGCCACCTACTCCTCACGGGAACTGTCTGACTACCTGGATGACATCACATTCCCTCGACTGTCCGCTGTCAGTGCCTCCTCTTTGGAGTCGGAGCTGACTATAGAAGAATTGGAGGATGCCTTGGGTGCCCTGGCGAGAGGTAAGTCGCCGGGCCCCGATGGCATTCCAGTGGAGGTTTACCAGCAATACAAGGAGCAGCTGGCTCCGGTGTTGCTGGCCATGTATAACTATGCGTTTGCCTCTGACGTGTTGCCCGAGTCCTTTTATGATGCTACTATAGTGGTCATTTTGAAGCCGGATAAGGACCCCTTAGAATGTTCTTCGTACAGGCCCATTTCCCTCCTCAATTTAGATTATAAGTTGCTCGCTAAAATACTCTCCCTTCGGCTGAATCGAGTTATTTTGGAAATCATTCATGCAGATCAATCAGACTTTATGCCTGGGAGGTCCACATCTGATAACATCAGGAGGGTCCAGACACTCATCCAAATAGGTGCTACTGGGGGGAGGGATTGGGCGCTGGCCTCTTTAGACACGGCTAAGGCTTTCGACTCCGTTGAGTGGTCCTTCCTGCTGGAAACTCTTCGGAGATTTGGCTTCGGACCTAACTTTATAAAATGGATTTCCCTTTTATATAGATCCCCGAGGGCACGTATGTCCATCAACGGTGCTCTTTCTCCTTATTTTTCCCTGGGCAGGGGCACGCGACAGGGGTGCCCTATCTCTCCCCTATTATTTGCTATTGCTATTGAACCTTTGGCCCTCCGGATCCGTCAGCATCCGGGATACGCTGGTATAAGCATTGGCTCGAGGGAGGATAGGGTAGGCCTGTATGCTGACGACATGATCTTATTCATGTCTGATCCTGCGTGCACTCTGGCTTTGGGGATTGGCCTCATTGACAACTTTGGGGTTTACTCGGGTCTTAGGATCAATTGGAGCAAGTCGGTGTATATGCCCATCAGAGATTCTCCGGTAGGGAATTGTTTACATGGCCTACGGGTTGTAGATCAGTTCAAATATTTAGGCATCATTATCAACAGGCGGTTTGGGGAGGATCACCAGACGAACATTCTACCTCTTCTATCCTATGTCTGTGCCAAATTCCGGACCTGGGCTGCCCTGCCCCTTTCTGTTGCGGGCCGCATTAATCTCATCAAAATGGTGGTCCTCCCCAAGTGTCTTTATCTGTTAGAGCATGCGTCAGCCATAGTACCAGTCTCCTTTTTCAGGCAGCTGCATTCTCTCTTTCCCCCGTTTATTTGGGGCTGTAATAGATCCAAGCTGAAACATTGCAATGACCTAGAACTCAGGGAGGTATGTCACTACCCGATCTACAGTTATATTACATGGCTGGCCAGCTCAGGTATCTTAGACACTGGGTCTCCTTGCAGCCCCTCCCCAATAGTGAGCATCACCTCGCCCACAGTCTACACCTCTCTCACCTGTGGCCCGTCTTGGAGGGTAGGGTTGGCCTGGGGGGCCCTTGGCTTCCTTTGCATAGACTGGCCCTGAAACTCTGGACCTATGCTAAACGTTTATTTGTCTTTACGGACAACCTGTTGGATAGACAACTGTGGCATGATCCTACGTTGCCGCACTTCTCTGACCAACTGGATCCGCACTTTTGGAGATCCTATGGTGTGATCTCCGTTGGTGATGTCTATGATGGTAGTGCCTTTAGGGACTTCCAGTACTTTATTGACGTTAAATCTGTCCCCAGACGATCATTTTACCGATACCTCCAGCTCAGACACGCCTTTCAAGTACAATTCCCTAGGTCTAGTGCTCCATTCTCTCACTTCCCGGTTATTGGGGTGTTCACCACTCAGGGGCCCCGGGGACTTATATCGGCTCTATATACTGCCCTTTTGAATGCTAAGATGGAGGAGCTGTGTAGCTGACATGACTGATGAGGAGTGGGATGATGCCCTCTCCTCACATCTGTACGTCTCACCTTCTATCAACAACAGACTGATTCAGCTGTACATGTTCCACCAGTCGTACCTCACCCCGATACGCTTGACTAAAATGGGTAGGCGCCCAGACTCATCTTGCCACCGTTGTGGACATCCTGACTCTGACTTTATGCACATGATGTGGTCCTGCAATTATATAACATCATTCTAGTCCGAGGTGATACAGTTTCTTAATTCCTTAACTCGACGACCAGTGCCGATGCTCCCGAGGCACTGCCTTTTGGGTCTTTTTGATGAGGAACTGTGGTCGCCAGCTGAGATCATCTTCCTCAGGGAGGTTCTCTTCCTTGCACGCAAGGCCATAGCATTGCGTTGGATGGACTCTAGGACTCCCACGGTTGCTGGTTGGAAGGCCCTCGTGAACACCTCAGTGAACTATGAGTATCTGGTTTACAAACATCGTAAGAACCCTGCCAAGTTCTATAAAATATGGGCGTCCTGGTGTGCCTCCCCCCATGCCCAATACACGGTATCCAGGTTCTTGGCAGCAAGAGACCTCATTCTATCACAGTCTTCTTTCCCGGCTACTTGATTTCTCTTTTCTCGTCTGACCTAGGCTGATATTTCCCCCCTTCTCTGTTTCTCTTTCTCCTTTTCTCTCTCTCTCTTCCTTTCCCCCTTACTTTCTCTTTTTTCCCTCCCCCCCCCTTTTTTTTTTTTTTTTCTCTTTCTCCTTCTCCTTCTCATCTCCCTCTTCCTCTTCCCCCTTCCTCCCTGACCTGGACGGATTTGTGTGGTGTTTTTGCGTTTGTAGTGTCTCGTCTTTGTGTTTGTCTTTGTTTCCCTTTCCATAGTTCTTGTGTCCCCACCAAACGGTGGTTGGTTTTAATGTTTTCTGTGTTTCAGTTGATTCATTGCTGATGTATCTGCTCGTGTCATGCTGATGAATGATCATCCTTTTTCCGGCACGGTGTCGGATGATACCTGTATTTCTCACCGCCAGCTTTTGATACTCTCCGTCTGTATTTATTGTGTTGAGCACTTACATTGCAATAAAAACAGTTAAAAAAAAAAAAAAAAGGTATTTTGTCAGACAATTTCCCAAAAATTTGCGTTTTTTTGGGGTGGATTGTGAAGCCCGGGTGTGTACTCGTGCATCAGCCAACTCCAGGCTGTGTCTTTCAGGCAATCTATGGGTTACTGATGCAGCTGAGGTGGGGCCTGGGTCTGGTTCTGGAAATTTCTAATTTTTGGATAGCGGGTGCTACCAATGAGAAATCTTTGACAAAAATTTCATATATTGTGTTGGTTTTTTGGGGGTGATTGTGAAGCCCTGGTGTGTACTCTTGCATCAGCCAACTCCAGGCTGTGTAATGCAGGCAATATATGGGTTACTGATGCCGCAGGGGCGGGGTCTGGTTCTGGAAATTTCTAATTTTTGGATATCGGGTGCTACCAATGAGAAATCTTTGACAAAAATTTCTCATTGTGTTGATTTTGGAGGGGGGATTGTGAAGCCCTGGTGTGTATTGGTGCATCAGCCAACTCCAGGCTGTGTCCTACAGGCAATATATGGGTTACTGATGCCGCAGAGGTGGGGCCTGGGTCTGGAAATTTCAAATTTTTGGATAGCGGGTGCAACCAATGAGAAATCTTTGTCAAAAATGGCATATATTGTGTTGTTTTTTTGGGGGGGATTGTGAAGCCCTGGTGTGTAGTGTACTAGTGCATCAGCCAACTCCACGCTGTGCCATTCAGCCACTAAATGGTCTCCTCTTGCTGCCAACATGTCCACGCTATGTCATTCAGTCACTATATGGTCTCCTCACACTGATGCCACCACCAGGCTCTGTCATTGTGCTGCTGTGCGGCAGTGATTCTAAGAGCGATGCCGGTAATCTGCATTCTATTCTGAATAACAGTATTATTTCACTACCCCAGCACACTCCATATGCGTTTTAGGACACAGCAAAGTGTTCTATACCCCTATAGAGGCTGTATGTAGGCTAGAAATAGCCTTTTTTAACATCGATTCACCGCGAATAAATTCGGATCGAAACAAACTTTTCGGGAAAATTCGGCGAATCGGCCAAATCTAATTTTTGAAAAGTTCGCTCATCTCTATTTATGGTGTATGAGGGACGAGATTCCCGCATTGAACCCCCAGATTGTTCCCCCACTCTGGGTGTTAGCGGGAATATCGTTTGGGGCCTTTTGCACCCATTGCTAGATAAAGATTACCACCACCTTTATCCCTCTCTTCATATCCCTCGCCGCCAGATCCACGCTCGCTTGTGGGACAGTCCGGAAGAATCAAAGAGGCCTTCCTTCCTATCCCCTGCAGACTCCTATCCCCCGGGGTGAGTCCCGTGCCTTTTCCCATGAAACCTGTTGCTGGTCAGGTATAAGGACAAGAGGGATGTCCTTATGCTCACCACTATTCATGGGAATGGCAGCACCCCTGCGAGGTACCATGGGACCGGTCCTCAATCCCGATTGTATCCTGCATATGCGAAAATATATGCGCATATTCGCGAATATTGAGCCCTCCCTTACTTAATGGTATAGGGAACTGTGACTAGTGCATTAACTCTGTGATTTTTTGCCCATTGAAAACAATAGGCCCATTGTGGTCTATGGGAATCTCATGGCATGTAAAACAGTAAGCTAAGCAGTACTGTTTCGGCAGCACAGTGGATGAGAGACCACCATGTGTTTGAGTCCCGGGGTGGGACAGAGTTTTACAGTGTTGTGGTTTAACTTTACTTTCCTGGAAAAGCTGCTGAGTTGCCCATAACAACCAGATTGCTTCCTCCATTTTTCAGAGGCCTCTTCAAAAATGAAGGAAGCAATCTGATTGGTTGCTATGGGCAACTGCACAACTCTTCCTCTACACTGCTTTTGATGAATCTCCCCCATAGAGGGAGATTTATCAAAAACTGTCCAGAGGAAAAGTTTCTGAGTTGCCCATAGCAACCAATCAGATCGCTTCTTTCATTTTTCACAAGGCCTCTGCAAAATTAAAGAAGCAATCTGATTGGTTGCTATGGGCGACTCAGCAGCTTTTCCTGGAAGTTTCTGAGTTGCCCATAGCAACCACATTACTTCCTTCATTTTTCAGAGGCCTTTTCAAAAATGAAAGAAGCAATCTGGTTGCTATGGGCAACTGCACAACTCTTCCTCTACACTGGTTTTGATGAATCTCCCCCATAGATGGAGATTTATCAAAACCTGTCTAGAGGAAAAGTTTCTGAGTTGCCCAAAGCAACCAATCAGATCGCATCCTTCATTTTGCAGAGGCCTTGTGAAAAATGAAAGAAGCAATCTGATTGGTTGCTGTGGGCAACTTTTCCAGGAAAGTAAAGTTAAACCACAACACTGTAAAACTCTGTCCCACCCTGGGACTCAAATCAGTGGTGGTCTCCCATCCACTGTGCTGCCGAGACAGTGCTGTTTAGCTTACTGTTTTACATGCCGTGAGATCCCCATAGACCACAATGGGCCTATTGTTTTCAATGAAAAAAAATGACAGAGTTAATGCACTAGTCATAGTTCCCCATACCATTAACCCATTAATGACCGAGGGTTTTTCCGTTTTTGCATTTTAGCTTTTTCTCCTTGCCTTTAAAAAATCATAACTCTTTAAATTTTGCACCTAAAAATCCATATGATGGCTTATTTTTTGCGCCACCAATTCTACTTTGTAATGATATCAGTCATTTTGCCCAAAAATCTACGGCAAAATGGAAAAAAAAAATCATTGTGAGACAAAATTGGAAAAAAAAACCCCGCTGTTTTGAAATTTTGGGGGCTTCCGTTTCTATGTAGTACATTTTTCGGTAAAAATGACACCTTATCTTTATTCTGTAGGTCCATACGATTAAAATGATACCCTACTTATATAGGTTTGATTTTGTCGTACTTCTGGAAAAAATCATAACTACATGCAGGAAAATTAATACGTTTAAAATTGTCATCTTCTGACCTCTATAACTTTTTTATTTTTGCGCGTATGGGGCAGTATGAGGGCTCATTTTTTGCGCCGTGATCTGAAGGTTTTAGTGGTACCATTTTTAGATTGATAGGACTTATTGATCATGACCAAAAAGTGACCAAAAATGCACTATTTTGGACTTTGGAATTTTTTTGCGCGTACGCCATTGACCGTGCGGTTTAATTAACGATATATTTTTATAATTCGGACATTTCCACACGCGGCGATACCATATATGTTTATTTTTATTTACACTGTGTTTTTTTTTTATGTTTTTTTTTTTGCAGTGTTATAGCTCCCATAGGGACCTATAACACTGAACACACTGATCTTTTGCATTGATCACTGGTTTCTCATAGGAAAGCAGTGATCGATGATTCTGCCGCTTGACTGCTCATGCCTGGATCTCAGTCACTGAGCAGTCATTCGGCGATCGGACAGCGAGGAAGCAGGTAGAGACCCTCCTGCTGTCCTGTAAGCTGTTCGGGAGGCCGCGATTTCGCTGCGGCTATCCCGAAGAGCCCACTGAGCTAACCGGCATACTTTCACTTTCACTTTAGACGGGACGTTCAACTTTGAACGCCGCGTCTAAAGGATTAATAGCGTGCGGCACCGCGATCAATGCCAAGCATTATTAGCCATAGGCCCCGCGTTATAGATGGCATTATAGTACGTCATGTGTCCTTAACCCTTTAAGGACCGGGGTTTTTTCCGTTTTTGCATTTTCGTTTTTTGCTCCTTGCCTTTAAAAAATCATAACTCTTTCAATTTTGCACCAAAAAATCCATATGATGGCTTATTTTTTGCGCCACCAATTCTACTTTGTAATGACATCCGTCATTGTGCCCAAAAATCTACGGTGAAACGGACAAAATTGAAAAAAAAAAACGCTGTTTTGTAAATTTTGGGGGCTTCCGTTTCTACGCAGTACATTTTTCGGTAAAAATGACACCTGATATTTATTCTGTAGGTCCATACGGTTAAAATGATACCCTGGACTTCCGGTTCCGGCGCCATGCTGTAAGGACGTGCAGGGAGCCCGCTCCTCTACCTTCTCCTACTATACCCGCAAATTTCACCTGCCTCATTCTAACGCTGAACACCAGTGTCCGCCCGGGGTCTATGGACAGATACTTGGTCCCGATGGGCAACCATAAAGACAAGAAACAGTCCAAAAATAAAGGTGAGCCGCGCTCGGGGAGTCGGTGCGGAAGGTCAAGCATGGCCTCCTCCCCTGCATCCAGCAGAGCGCCCTCTCCCTCGCTCTCCACGTCTAGTGTGCTTAATGGGGATGATAGGGTAGAACTTGCAGGGATCGACTATGAGACCCTGGCTGCTGCGGTGGCCGAGAAGATTGTGCCCAAGGTTAAGGAATCGATAGTGGCCGCAATACAGACTACCCTCTTAGACCTGCAAAATACTGTGTCACAACATGGCGCACGTATGGCGGCGGTGGAAGACCGTGTGCAGGCATTCGAGACCACTGAGGCTGCCTCTCACACACGACTCTCTACGCTGGAAGCTGAATGCAAGCGTCTGGGGGATAAGGTAGAAGACCTAGAAAACAGATCCCGCAGAAATAACTTGCGAATAGTGGGGATACCTGAATCAGTACCGGCGGTCGATCTCATCCATGTATGCGAATTTATGTTGCCGAAATTACTGGGCCTGCCCCGACCATGCAAGGTTGAGCGGGCACACCGTTTGGGCCCGGATCTACGAGAAGGCCGGGACTCTGGACGGCACCCGGAGACGCAACAGCGTATTAGACCGCGCCAAGTCATCACTAGGTATCTGGATTTCCAGGATAAGACCGCAGTTCTACGGGCGTTTAAGAGAAGACGCACTGACTTGACCCTGGACGGAGCAAAGCTTCTTATATTTGGCGACTTCTCTGCAGAAGTTAGCCGCAAGCGGAAATTATACTCCCCTCTTTGCTCGTCCCTGCACCGGCGGGGCATCAGATTCACTCTTCAATACCCGGCTGTCCTACGAGTTTTCTTTCCCGACGGCCATTCTGCGATCTACAGTTCTCCGGAGGAAGCTTCTGCGCAGTTGGAGGATCTTCTCCGCAACGACACCGGCGGCTCTCCTTCTCATCTGCGGAGGCAGCGGGAGGGGGATGGAGCCGCTCCCCCTCTGGATCGTCGCCCGGATCCCACAGTGGTTTCTTCTCCCCAGCAGGGTTCACCTCCACAAGAGCGCCCCCCTCTAGACAGGAGGGACAGATGGAACTCCGGGAACCCATCGTGAACATTGCATAGACTTGAGCTGCTCCTACAGGTACCTCTTTTCCTGTCTATATGTTATCCCTGTTTACTACCTGTGACTACCTGGCAAATTGACATAATACACGAGGGTGCCCCAGTAATCTTGGAGTCTTTCCCCTCCTGCTGAATCGGACTCATGTGGACTTGGTACCATTCTAGGCCGTGAATCCAGATAATCCCTATGGACTTCCTCTTATTTTGATTCCATCAGAGACACTGTGCACCACTGACTGTGCCCCAGGTATATGGTCTAGTCATGGCCCTAGACAGGACTTTTGTTGTTCCTATTTTATTTTATTTTTTTTTAAGTTTACACCATGACCTGACATCATGATATGTGGGGGTGGGGGTTCATTTTACTATGTTGAAGGTTCTGTTTTCAGTATACGGGGTAGGTAAAAAGATTACCGGCTCTACCGGGTGGGGAAGTTGGGGACTTGAGAGGGGAGGAGGGTGGGGGGCCGGGAACAGGGTCTTTGTATTGGAGGGGGGGTGGGAGGGTAGGGATTCTCTCGCATCTTTTCTTGCTCTCCGTTTCTGGGCTATGAGAGGGTGGGGACCTGGAGAATTCCGGCCGTTAGGGAAGCAGTGGGGAGGATTGTTTGGAGGGGGGGGGGGGTAAAAATGGGGAAGGAAAGAAGGGGGAAGGGAAAGGGTGGGGGAGGGAGGGGGGAAATAAATAAATAAAGTAGTTCAGTAATGTTGAAGTTCTTCTTTAATTTAGGTTAAAGGGGGAACACTTAGGAAGGGGGGTGGATTGGTCATAGTGTACCCATCTTTCCCTGCTACGGGTTTTTAGCCCTCCTACTAGGATACGGTCTCGAGTCTCCTCAGATACCTCGCTATTCAGTTAGCTGCTTATTGGTTCACCTTTGGGCATTGGGATATTTGTTTTATCTGTTATTTTTACTTGGGGGCCACTGGGCTCTTTATTGTAATCTTGGCGGATATACTCACATTTTTACCTAGTCACTTAGGGGGGGGGGCTCCCTTGGTGGTTTGGCATATCCTTGGGTAGTGGTAAAGGGAAGTCCCTAGAGCTTTGGATAAGTGGTCCCCGAGGTAGGGATATCCAGCTCGGAGTGGGGGAGGGATTGTGTTTCATTCCTAAAGAGTGTTTGGAAATTCCTCTTTAGTTTCATCTAGAGGTATACACAACTCATATCCTTGATTTATTTCTTAGTAAGTCCTTTCTATGAGGTTGGTGTCATGGAATGTGAAAGGGTTGAGATCCCCTCGCAAGAGAAGCCTAGTTTTGAGACATCTTAAAAAACTGTCACCTGATATAGCATTGCTCCAAGAAACCCACCTTGATTTAGCCGATTTCTCTCGCATGAAAAAATGGTGGGTAGGGAGGGTTGAGGGTTCGGCGGCTGTAGCGAGAAAAGCCGGAGTCTTAATACTATTCAATAGGAACTTTACCTGTGACATTCTTAATGTAGTTTCTGATGACAAGGGACGTTTTTGCTCTGTTCACGTAAAGACGGCCTCTGACGAATTCTCCTTGGTTAATATTTATGGTCCCAATGATGGACAGGACCAGTTCTTAACTGACGTAACAGGGCGACTAGCTCCTCTTTCTCCTTCTCAACGAGTGATAATGGGCGACTTTAACATGGTAATGCATGGGACGGAAGACAGACGTTCCAATAGGACCTTAGGACCGGTTCCTAGGCGAGCAGACAGCTTCCTGGACCCGTGGACCTTGAGTTTAGGACTGACGGACATTTGGAGAGCGAGAAATCCCGACGGATGAGACTATTCCCATTACTCTCATTCTCATGACTCTTGGTCGAGAATTGATTACTGTTTCTTAACGGACTCTCTTGTACTAAAGACCGAGGACATTTCACTGACTGACATGGTGATCTCTGACCACTCTCCCTTATTATTGCAGTTACAGGATTCGGTCCCTCGTGGATCTGACTTCCTATGGCGCTTCCCTTCCAGCTTTGCAAGAGATGAGCACTTTCATTCGCTCCTGAAAGGTTGGTGGGGGGAATACGCTGCGGATAACGCGGCACATGTGACTAGTCCCCAATTGTTTTGGGATGCTGCTAAGGCAGTTTTACGCGGAAGAATCCTGGCATACACTACCTCCCTTAAACGTAAAATAGCTTCACAGCTTAAATCTCACGGTTCTGCTCTTCAGAGGGCCTATACCGACTTTGTTGCTGTGCCGACTGAGAACACGAGAAAACTCTGGATGTCAGCCAAGGCATCTTATGATGGCTGGTTAGAGAGGCGAGACGACCTCAAAAGATCCCATTTTGAAGCTTCTCTCTTTCGGTTTGGCAACAAACCGGGTCGTCTATTGGCACGCTTTGCTAAGGGTGCCCTCCCGGTGAGTAGCATATCTGCCCTGAAGGATACTAGAGGTGTTACCCACAGGGATCCCAAAATAATTAATGGTATCTTAGCTAGCTATTTCGCAGACATCTACACAGCACCAACTGTCCCCATGGCAGACTCCACACAATGGCTCTCACACTCATCTCTTCCCTCATTGACATCGGAGGAAAGGGAAATGTTAGGGGCAGAGATCTCCTCGGAGGAGCTAGATCGGGCCCTTAAACATCTCAAACTTAATAAAGCCCCTGGTCCTGATGGCTTCTCCGGGGATTTCTTCAAGATCTTGGCAAATGAGGTAGCTCCCTCCCTGCTGGTCCTGTATAACTCTTACCTTTCTGGTAACCCGATCCCACCGTCCTCTAATGTGGCGCACATCAGGGTCTTGCCTAAGCCGGGGAAGGATCCTTTATTACCAGGGAGTTATAGACCTATCTCTTTAATCAATGTAGACTTAAAGTTAGTCTCCAAAATTTTGTCTGACAGACTGGCAACTGTTTTACCAAGATTAATATTCCCGGCCCAGGTTGGCTTTGTCAAGGGACGCTCCTCGGTTTCACATATTAGAGCGGTGCTCTCGGTACTAGATGAGGTAAATCTACGGCCCCACAGACATCCCACAGCGGCATTGTTATCGATAGACGCCGAAAAGGCCTTTGACTGCGTTCGCTGGGAATGGCTGTGGGAAGTACTGTCGGCAATGGGGTTCGGAGGGCCCTTTCTCGGTTACTTACGTTCCCTTTATGCCTCACCTAGAGCACGTCTCCACACCATGGGCTTCTTATCTGATCTCTTCACTCCTGAGAGGGGGACTAGGCAGGGATGTCCCCTATCCCCTCTTCTTTTCGATCTGGCCATTGAACCATTATCTCTCCTCATTGAGAGGGAGAGGGGATCACTGGGTATACAGATGGGTTCTCAAACGATTTCCCATACTTTATTTGCGGATGACATTCTCTTTTTCTTATCTGATCCGGTAAGGACTGTACCGAGGGTGTTTACCATCCTCTCTGATTTTGGGGAGGTATCGGGGTTCCGAGTTAATGTAGAAAAAAGCGTCCTACTGGACATTTCTCCTATTCCCCTGTCTCGCAGTTCTGCATCAATGCCATTCCCGATCCTAGTTACCAGATCCTCCTTTAAGTACTTGGGAATATTGGTGGGGAGGTCACCCTCTTCAATTTACTCTCTTAACTTTACCCCGTTGTTCCGCAAAATAATGGGAGAGTTGCAGAGGTGGATGTCTCTACCACTTTCCTTGCTAGCCAGATGCCACCTACTGAAGATGCTTAGCTTTTCGAAGATGCTTTATCCCATTCAAATGATTCCACTCCTCCTTAAGAGGGTCGATATCCAGTCACTTCAGTCAGCATTTACTAAATTTATTTGGGCCAATAAGAGACCCCGTATTGCCTTATCAAAGTTGATGCTTCCTAAAGAAAAAGGGGGGGTGGGGTTCCCGGATGTGAGACACTATAATGTTGCATGTATATATAGACATTGCATAGATTGGCTTAGGGGTGAATCGACATACTCTAACATTGCACTGGAGTCAGCCATGGTCGCACCATGGTCCTTGGCTGGAATTCTTCACTCCAAGCTCCAGAACTTGCCAGCCCACATAAAAAATAGCATTATTATAAGGGACACAATTGCCACGTGGAAAATAGGCAGGGACCTTATGCGCCTGCCCTTTTCCCTGTCTAAGTACATGCCCCTATGGTCCCACCCTGAATTCCCACAGGGTTCGGAGAATAGTTTATTTACCCTGTGGAGATCAGCTGGCCTTCAATCTGTTGGCCAACTACTGCACCCTACCGAACGTAGATATCTCTCGTTTGCCGAAGTGAGTGCCCAATATGGTCTTGGTCCAGGACAGCATCTGTCATACCGAATATCGAATAAGCTCGAATGTCGAATAAGCTCAACTACCTCTTTTGACAGTCTGGTGACCTCAGCCATTCCTTCTCACTCTCTCTCTTCACTGTACCACCATCTGACCAGAAAAGGGAGTGGGATTGCCTCGGCCTCTCTATTCAGATATTGGGAAACCACACTTGGGATCTCTGACTCTTCTGTGTCAATTCTGGAAGGATGGGCTAAGGTACGCAAGGCGGTAATTAATGAAAATTGGAGGGAAATACAATTTAAAATATTACACCACGCTACCTACGGATTCACCATACCCCGGACACCTGACAGACCTGACAGACTGACTGACTGCCCTAACTGTAATGCCCCCTTTACTGATTTATTGCACGGATTAGTTACCTGCCCTAAGACTCAGGACTTCTGGACCGCTCTCTTCACGCTGTTAGATAGGAAACTAAAAGTCCCATTACCTTTGACTCCTTCACTTATAGTCCTACACATACCGCCAGATGATGTCTCTCTGACATTGTTGCACCACACGATTCTGCTGGGGGCCAAGCGGTGTCTCTTAACTCATTGGTTGTCGGCTCACATGCCCTCGCCTATGGATGTTATAGCGCAAGTGAAAAAGTATCTGATGCTAGATCGCCTTGAAATTTTAAGGACAAGAGAGAAATCGGCTAAATGTTTTTTTAAGAAATGGAAAACGTTCATGCTGGCCTTTTATTCGAATGAGGAATTGATTTCTTTGATGCAACCATTTACAGACACGACCTGGTATCTTACTAGATCCATATCCGGCTCGTTGGGCCGGCTTCGAGTTCCTGTTTGATGTTGATCCATATTTCTTTATTGGCTTCTGGGTATCCGATGCGATACCTATAGTATCTATAGTACCTATAGTATCATGATGTTCTTCTGAATGACTTCCGCCGGTTGGCGTTCTGATTATGGCTTAGGATGGGATGGGGGAGGGGTGCGGGTTGCTCGATTGATTTGATAATGCTGCATCGTGATATGTCTTGTTGATATGGTTAATATATCTATACTACACATTATTTCACAGGAATGCCCTGTGTGCATGTTTATAAAATTTGAAAATTTTGAATAAAAATATGTTTAAAAAAAAAAATAAAAAAATGATACCCTACTTATATAGGTTTGATTTTGTCGTACTTCTGGAAAAAATCATAACTTCATGCAGGAAAATTAATACGTTTAAAATTGTCATTTCTGACCCCTATAACTTTTTTATTTTTCTGTGTATGGGGCGGTATGAGGGCTCATTTTTCTGAAGTGATCTGAAGTTTTTAACTGTACCATTTTTGCATTGATAGGACTTCTTGATCGTTTTTTATTCATTTTTTCATGATATAAAAAGTGACCAAAAATGCACTATTTTGGACTTTGGAATTTTTTTGCACGCATGCCATTGACCGTGCGGCTTAATTAATGATATATTTTTATAATTCGGACATTTCCACATGCAGCGATACCATATATGTTTATTTTTATTTTTATTTACACTGTGTTTTTTTATGGGAAAAGGGGGGTGTTTCAAACGTTTAATAGGGAAGGGATTAAATTATATTTATTCACTTCTTTTTTCACTTTTTGTTTGCAGTGTTATAGGTCCCATAGGGACCTATAACACTGCACACACTGATCTTTCACATTGATCACTGGTTTCTCATAAGAAACCAGTGATCGATGATTCTGCCGCTTGACTGCTCATGCCTGGATCTCAGACACTGAGCCGTCATTCGGCGATCGGACAGCGAGGAGGCAGGTAGGGACCCTCCTGCTGTCCTGTAAGCTGTTCGGGAAGCCGCGATTTCGCCGCGGCTATCCCGAACAGCCCACTGAGTTAACCGGCATGGTTTCAGTTTCACTTTAGACGTCTAAAGGGTTAATAACACGCAGCACAGCGATCAATACCGTGCGCTATTAGCCACGGGTCCTGGCCATTGTTAGAGGCCGGGCCCGTCCCGCTATGACGCGGGGCCTCGCCGTGGCCCCGCGTTATACATCGGGAGCGGACACATGACGTTCCAGTACGTCATGTGTCCTTAAGGGGTTAAGGGGTTAAAGAAGGAAGGGCTCAATATTTGCGAATATGTGCATATGCGGAAAACCAGTGTAGAGGAAGAGTTGTGCAGTTGCCCATAGCAACCAATCAGATTGCTTACTTCATTTTTGAAAAGGCCTCTAAAAAGAAAAGAAGCGATCTGGTTGGTTGCTTTGGGCAACTCAGAAACTTTTCCTCCGAACAGGTTTTGATAAATCTCCCTCTTTGGGGGAGATTCATCAAAGCCAGCGTAGAAGAAGAGTTGTGCAGTTGCCCATAGCAACCAACCAGATTGCTTCCTTCATTTTTGAAAAGGCCTCTGAAAAATGAAGGAAGCAATCTGGTTGCTATGGGCAACTCAGAAACTTCCAGGAAAAGTTTCTGAGTTGCCCATAGCAACCAATCAGATCGCTTTTTTCATTTTGCAGAGGCCGTGTGAAAAATGAAAGAAGCAATCTGGTTGGTTGCTATGGGCAACTCAGCAGCGTTTCCAGGAAAGTAAAGTTAAACCACATCACTGTAAAACTCTGTCCCACCCCGGGACTCAAACCCGTGGTGGTCTCCCATCCACTGTGCTGCCGAGACAGTCCAGCTTAGCTTACTGTTTTACATGCCGTGAGATCCCCATAGACCACAATGGGCGAAAAATCACAGAGTTCCCTTTAAAGAAGGGAGGGCTCAATATTCGCGAATATATTTTCGAATATGCAAAAAAAACTTGAATATAACGAATATGAGAATTTCGCGAATATATGACGAATATTCGTCCATATATTCACTAAATATTGCGAATTCGAATATGGCCTATGCAGATTATCACTAGTAACCGTCAGCTACTGATATGCCAGTAACCCCAGCATGAGTAACCCCAGCATTTTAGAGTAAAAAAAATTTAATTTTTCTATTTACGGCCCACTGTTCAAAAAACCTGTGAGGTATACGTACTCACTGTACCCCTTGTTACCTTCCTTGAGGGGTGCAGTTTCAAAATTGGGGTCACTTGCTGTTTTTTTTTTTTAGATTTTACATCAGAACCTTAACCATTGCAGTTCAAATCACCACTTTAGGCCTCAAATCTCATCGGTGTTGTCTCACTCCTAAGCCCTGTTTTGCACCCGCATAGTGCTTTTCCCCCTTATATGGAGTATTTTCTTATTCTGGAGAAATTGGGCTACAAATTTTGTGGAGAGTTTTTTTGTCTTACTACTTGTAAAACTAAAACCAACAATTCAGTCCTAAAAATCAATTATTTCACTTTTACGGACCACTGTTAAAAAACCTGTGAGGTGTAAGTACTCACTGTAACCCTTCAAATGTTCCTGGAGGGGTCTAGTTTCCAAAATGGTGTCACATGTGGGGGGTTTCTGCTGTTCTGGCACCATGGGAGGTTTGTAAATGCACATGGCTGACAAATGATGTTAAAAGAGCAATAAACAACAAAAAAATTGCCTTCAAAAAATACAAATCTGATGGGTCAGCTATAACATTTAAACAGTACAAAGAGCTTAATAAAATCTGCAAAAATTTAATAAAAACAGCAAAAATTCAAAATGAGAGACAGGTGGCCAAAGAAAGCAAAACTAATCCTAAATATTTTTTTAGATATATAAATGCAAAAAAAACAAGGACAGAGCATGTAATGATAATAATAATAATCATAATGGGGAGGTTGTCACGGGTGATCAAGAGAAGGCGGAGCTACTGAATGGGTTCTTTAGTTCTGTTTATACTAAGGAAGGAGGAGCTGACATTGGACAGGTCAGTGCTGGTAACACATCATGTAATGTACTGAACTGGCTTAATGTAGAGATGGTAAAAGGTAAGTTAAGTAATTTAAATGTAAGCAAATCTCCAGGACCTGATGGACTACACCCAAGAGTTCTTAGGCTGGGTCCACACTACGTTTTGTCCCATACGGGAGCGCATACGGCAGGGGGGAGCTAAAAGCTTGCGCTCCCGTATGTGACCGTATGCGCTCCCGTATGTCATTCATTTCAATGAGCCGACCGGAGTGAAACGTTCGGTCCGGTCGGCTCATTTTTGCGCCGTATGCGCTTTTACAACCGGACCTAAAACCGTGGTTGACCACAGTTTTAGGTCCGGTTGTAAAAGCGCATACGGCGCAAAAATGAGCCGACCGGACCGAACGTTTCACTCCGGTCGGCTCATTGAAATGAATGACATACGGGAGCGCATACGGTCACATACGGGAGCGCGAGGTTTTAGCTCCCCCCTGCCGTATGCGCTCCCGTATGGGACAAAACGTAGTGTGGACCCAGCCTCAGAGAGGTAAGTTCAGTAATATCTGTACCCCTGTTCATGATATTTAGAGATTCACCGGTGTCTGATATTGTACCAAGGGACTGGCGCAAGGCGAATGTGATGCCAATCTTCAAAAGGGCTTCCCCAGGAAACTATAGACCGGTAAGTTTAACGTGCATTGTGGGTAAATTGTTTGAAGGACTTATAAGGGATTACATACAGGAATACATAGGGGATAATTGTATTATAAGTGATAGCCAGCATGGGTTTACTAAGGATAGAAGTTGTCAAACCAATCTAATTTGCTTTTATGAAGAGCTGAGCCTTGACAGAGGAATGGCTGTGGATATAGTGTTTCTGGATTTTGCTAAAGTGTTTGATACTGTCCCTCATAGACGTCTGACAGGTAAGTTAAGGTCTTTGGGTTTGGAAATTTTAGTTTGTAACTGGATTGAACACTGGCTCATGGATCATACCCAGAGAGTGGTGGTCAATGATTAGTGGTGTACCCCAAGGTTCTGTACTGGGACCGCTGTTGTTTAATTTATTTATCAATGATATAGAGGATGGCATTAACAGCTCTTTTTCTATCTTTGCAGATGACACCAAGCTTTGTAGCATGGTACAGTCTATAGAGGAGGTGTATAGGTTACAAGATGACGATAGACTAAGTGTCTGGGCATCCACTTGGCAAATGAGGTTCAATGTGGATAAATATAAAGTTATGCATCTGGGTACTAATAACCTGCATGCATCGTATGTCTTAGAGGGGATTAAACTGGCAGAGTCACTGGTAGAGAAGGACCTGGGTGTACTTGTAGATTACAAACTACAGAATAGCATGCAATGTCAGGCTGCTGCTTCCAAGGCCGGCAGGATATTGTCATGTATCAAAAGAGGCATTGACTCGAGGGACAGGAACATCATACTCCCCCTTTATAAAGCATTGGTACGGCCTCACCTGGAATATGCAGTTTTGGGCACCAGTCCATAAAAGGGACACTGTGGAGATGGAAAGGGTGTAGAGAAGCGCGACTATACTAATATGGGGCATGGAATATCTTAGCTATGAGGAGCGATTAAAGGAGTTACAATTGTTTAGTCTTGAGAAGAGACGTTTAAGGGGGGATATGATAAATGTATATAAGTATATTAACCCCTTAAGTACTCAGCCCATTTTGGCCTTAAGGACTCAGACAATTTAATTTTTACGTTTTCATTTTTTCCTCCTCGCCTTCTAAAAATCATAACTCTTTTATATTTTCATCCACAGACTAGTATGAGGGCTTGTTTTTTGCGCGACCAGTTGTCCTTTGTAATGACATCACTCATTATATCATAAAATGTTTGGCGCAACCAAAAAACACTATTTTTGTGGGGAAATTAAAACGAAAAACGCAATTTTGCTAATTTTGGAAGGTTTTGTTTTCACGTCGTACAATTTATGGTAAAAATGACATATGTTCTTTATTCTGAGGGTCAATACGATTAAAATGATACCCATTATTATATACTTTTATATTATTGTTGCGCTTAAAAAAAATCACAAACTTTTTAACCAAATTAGTACGTTTATAATGCCTTTATTTTGATGACCTCTAACTTTTTTATTTTTCCGTATAAGTGGCGGTATGGGGGCTCATTTTTTTGTGCCATGATCTGTACTTTTTTTTGATACCACATTTGCATATAAAAATTTTTTTATACATTTATTATAATTTTTTTTTAATAAAATGTATTAAAAAAGTAGGAATTTTGGACTTTTTTTTATTTTTTTTCGTTCACGCCGTTCACCGTACGGGATCATTGACATTTTATTTTAATAGTTCGGACATTTACGCACGCGGCGATACCAAATATGTTTATAAAAAATGTTTTACGCTTTTTGGGGGTAAAATAGGAAAAAACTGACGTTTTACTTTTTTATTGGGGGAGGGGATTTTTCACTTTTTTTTTACTTTTACTTTTACATTTTTTTACATTTTTTTTTACACTTGAATAGTCCCCATAGGGGACTATTCATAGCAATACCATGATTGCTAATACTGATCTGTTCTATGTATAGGACATAGAACAGATCAGTATTATCGGTCATCTCCTGCTCTGGTCTGCTCGATCACAGACCAGAGCAGGAGACGCCGGGAGCCGCACGGAGGAAGGAGAGGGGACCTCCGTGCGGCGTTATGAATGATCGGATCCCCGCAGCAGCGCTGCGGGCGATCCGATCGTTCATTTAAATGGCGAACTGCCGCAGATGCCGGGATCTGTATTGATCCCGGCACCTGAGGGGTTAATGGCGGACGCCCGCGAGATCGCGGGCGTCGGCCATTGCTGGCGGGTCCCTGACTGCGATCAGCAGCCGGGATCAGCCGCGCATGACACGGGCATCGCTCCGATGCCCGCGGTTATGCTTAGGACGTAAATGTACGTCCTGGTGCGTTAAGTACCACCTCACCAGGACGTACATTTACGTCCTGCGTCCTTAAGGGGTTAATGGCCCATACAAAAAATATGGAGAAAAACTGTTCCAGGTTAAACCCCCCCAAAGGACGAGGGGGCACTACCTCCGTCTGGAGAAGAAAAAGTTTAGTCTCAAGGGGCGACACGCCTTCTTTACCATGAGAACTGTGAACTTATGGAACCTCAAGAACTGGTCACAGCAGGAAAAATTAACAGCTTTAAAACAGCATTAGATACATTCCTGGAACAAAATAACATTAATGCTTATGAAGAAATATAAAATCCCATCCCTTCCCCAATATCGCGCCACACCCCACCCTTCAATTCCCTGGTTGAACTCGATGGACATATGTCTTTTTTCGACCGTACTAACTATGTAACTATGTAATTATGTAACATAGCCCCTGACTTCAATTTCAGCAAAATTCTCTTTCCAAATATCCAATGGCGCTCCATCTGTTCTGAGACCTGCAGTGCGCCAGCAGAGCACTTAACGTCCACATATGGGGAATTTTCTTAATCGGGAGAAATTGGGCTTCAAATTTCGGGGTCCATTTTCTACTATTACACCATGTGAAAATGAAAAATTTGGGGTAACACCATCATTTTAGTGTTAAAAATCTAATTTTCCATTTTCACATCCAACTTCAACGTAAAGTTGTCAAATACCTGTGGGGTGTTAAGGCTCACTATACCCCTTGTTATGTTCCTTGAGGTGTGTAGTTTCCAAAATAGTATGCCACGTGTTTGTTTGTTTTTTTGCTGTTCTGGCACCATGGGGGCTTCCTAAATGCAACATGGCCCCCAAAAACCATGACAGCAAAATTCGCTTTAAAAAATCCCACAGTTGCTCTTTCCCTCTTGAGCCATGTTGTGAGCCCGCAGAGCACTTTATGTCAACATATGAGGTATTTCCATACTCAAGAGAAATTGGGCTACAAATTTTGGGGGGCTTTTTCTCCTAATACCACTTTTAAAAATGAAAAAAAAATGGGGTTACAAGAACATGTTAGTGTAAAAAATGCAGATTATGATTTTTCTCCTCCACATTGCTGCTATTCTTGTGAAACACCTAAAGGGTTAACAAACTTTCTGAATGTCCTTTTGAATACTTTTAGGGGTGTAGTTTCTATAATGGGGTCATATATGGGGTATTTCTCACAGAAACACTCCTCAAATCCACTTCAAACTTAACTGGTCCCTGAAAAATTCAGATTTTGAAATTTTCATGAAAATTTTGAAAATTGCTGCTATACTTTGAAGCCCTCTAATTTTTTTCAAAAAGTAAACATATGTCTATTTTATGATGCCAACATATAGTAGACATATTGTATTTGTGAATCAATATAAAATGTATTTGGAATATCAATTTTCCTTTCAAGCAGAGAGTTTCAAAGTTAGAAAAATGCTAAATTTTCACGACATTTTGGGATTTTTCACCAAGAAAGGATGCAAGTAACGATGAAAATTTGGCACTCTGTTAAAGTAGAATATGTCACGAAAAACAATCTCAGAATCAGAATAATCGGTAAAAGCATCCCAGAGTTATTAATGCTTACAGCAACCTCCAAATACTCCCAAGGGACTTGAATAGGCGCAGAAAGGATGAGGAGTAATAGATGTATAGATGATAGCATTTATTTGCAGAACAACGCGTTTCGACGCCAGGACGGGCGTCTTTCTGAACTTGAGAAAGACGCCCGTCCTGGCGTCGAAACGCGTTGTTCTGCAAATAAATGCTATCATCTATACATCTATTACTCCTCATCCTTTCTGCGCCTATTGAAGTCCCTTGGGAGTATTTGGAGGTTGCTGTAACCATTACACCTATGTGGTGGCGGGACTGGCTGCATTTTGGAAACTCTCAACAGTGTTGTGCCTGGTACACAACCTACCGGATAAGCGCTTCCAGTAAACTACTGTGAAATTCAACTTGCCCGGTTAATGCACTATGGAGCGTTTCTTTTTCTTTTGTATTTGTCTAGAGTTATTAATGCATAAAGTGACAGTGGTCAGAATTGCAAAAAAGGGCTGAGTCCTTAAGGTGAAAATAGGCTGAGTCCCTAAGGGGTTAATGAGGCATCAAAAGTCACACTTGATAAAATTGCCATACCTTAAGGTGACTATAAGGCGCTCCACTGGAGAAATGCATTTGCGGCAATGGGTGTCCTGGCGCTGGATCTTCGATGATACCCTCTGGAGCAGCTCTTGGAAACTGGCCAACGACATCCGCAGGTAGTCGGTAAACTTGTCAGGATGACACCGCAGCTCCTCAAAGAAGGTAACATATACTCCACGTGTTGGACGGGCTGATGTTATAGTATGGATCCACAAACGCCGTCACCGTTCTCGATGCTCCTCTTCCAGCTGTTCGCGTCGCTGGATCCTCCGCTGAAGGACATCAAACCTGAAATAAAGATGTGCAGTAAACATTGTAAAATTCTAAAATAAAAGGTCTGGTAACAGAAGAATACAGTGGCAGCAACTCTCTTCCTCACAGACTGAATTCCTCTTCTTCTTGATCACTCTTATACCCTTTCCCTGGTCTTGGAATAGTAGGAGGAGTTAAATCTGGGAAGAAGGTTATGCAGGGGTTAACAAAAAAGATGACAAAAAACGGATGCTAACATATTAAAACGGGTTTAAAACGGGTGCAAATGGATATAAAATAGGAGTTTTCAACCGTTAAAGAAAACGGGTTACTTAGACCCGTTTGCACTAATTTGTAATCCGTTTGCACCCATCGGTAACCCGTTTTTATTATGATCCGTTATTTTACTTGAAAGGGTAAATATTGGGACGGGTACCAACGGCTGTGTGAACCTAGCCTAACATGGAACCTACCAGGGGGTCCTCTGATAACTTTTAATGAAAAACTGTCTGTAACCTTAGTATCTAAAAATACAGCTGACTATATTGAAAACAAAGCTGAACTACACATCTAGCTCTCTTTATGTTAACAGTATAAAAAGGAAGCAATATAGGTTTCTGTTTCTTTGCACTGAAATTATTATTGACTTCTTTTGGGGGAAGTGGAAATAGTTAAAGGGGGCACAGGATTAAGCCTTCACATAATATGTCATCAATATAATCTGTGGCTTGTCAGGATACTCTCGCTTTGTTTGGTAGCTTGGTAAGTAAAAATGACCAGTTCATCTCCAGACACATTCTTTTCTGCATAAATGACGTGGGCATGGTAGTATGCTTTTGTAATTTGTTCTATATAGTTATAAGAAAAATGTAGTTAAGGAAATGCTGTCATATTTCATAGAAGAAAAGCTTTTAACTCATATTTAACCCCCTATCACTTAGGAAATCAGTTAGTGTCACAATGAAAGATAAAGGGTTGTCAGCAAACCTTAAATGCACATGTTTTAAAGCAAATATGTACCTGATTCATGCAATGGACCATTTTATGAACAGTTAGGTTAAGTTTCTACTTGTATTTTTTCCTGCATTTTTTGGTTTGAAAAAAAAAACACGCTTTAAAAAACGCCAGTGCAATTTCCTGCGTCTGGTGTTTTTTCTGGCATTTTTGTGCATTTTTGGCCCCTTTGGCGTTTTTTTTTTATGGTACCTGAAATTTGAATTCATTTTTAATAAAGTGGGTGGGTGTGTTTCACTTTTCTTTCTCTCTTTTTTGACATTTTTTTTAGGTAGTACTACTACTCCCTGCATGGAACAGACTGTCCCATGATGGGAGTAGTAGTACCTGTACTAAAAGACATATTGCTCAATGCGATCGTCCAGCAGAGATGTGGAGCGGCTCTATACAGCGCTCGCATCTCTGTACTATACTCCATCCGGCCAGTGATGTGAATAGAACATCACTCATTCATATCATTGGCCGGAGTATAGTGCAGAGATGCGAGCGCTGTATAGAGCCGCTCAACATCTCTGCAATAGAAAGGATGATCACAGCTGATGTCAGGAGTAACACCCTCTGTGATCTTTCCTTAACTGAAGGTACTACTACTCCCATCATGGTAGTCCCTGCAGTTAAGGAAATATCACAGCGGATGTCACTCCTGACACCCGCTGTGATCCTCCTGTATAACGTATAGATGCGGTCGGCTGCTCTTCTATAGTCCGCTGCACTGACGTGTATATACAGCTATTCATATTTCCCACAGTGAGTTGTGATTGGCTGGAACCATCTGGCAGGGGACCATAGACGAGAGGCCAGCCGCATCTATACATTATACAGAAGGATCACAATGGAACACAGGGCGATCTGTCAATTAGTACATCTCACATCATGGAACAGTAGTAGTTCCTCCTAAAAAAGAATAAAAAATGAAAAACACACACACTACATTTTTATTATAGTCGACTATATTTTTAGTTCCCTGCCCACCCACATAAATTGATCCCTGTTTAAAAATGTATACAAATTTTGTTATAAAAAAGAAAAATTTCATTAAATACAAATTTTTTCATCACTACTGTATCTTTAGAATTTTTTTTTTTTAATGGTACCCTACGAAATTTCATTAAAAAGGTATCTCTTTATTGGATCGATAAAGTCAAAAAGAGAATAAAAAACGCCAAAAAAACACCAAAGTTAAAACCTACATGGCGTTTTTTACTCCCATAGACTTCTATTGGAGAAAAACACCGTGATTTCAGGGAAAAAAACGCCAGTGGCTCAACATGCCAAAGAATGCCAAACTGAAAAATGCAAAGTGGAAAAATAATTTAGCAATTTCTTACAGCTAGCATCTGACCGCAGCGTTTTTTGGCCGAAAAAACGCCATGTGGCAGAATTGGCGTTTTTCTTGGCATCCCCCCCCCCCCCCACAAAAAAAAACAAGTTGAAACTTAGCCTTACCCTGCTCAGTCATACATTTTGTTATTTCAAGTCATTTATAATTTCCTCTACATCATTTTGTACCTTGTGTAATTGCTCTCTATCCCTGTGCCCTTAGTATGACTTGTTCTAATGTAATCCAGTTTTACTAATATTTAATCAAGCCAAGAAAACAAGTAATTAGAATCAGCTGCAGAATTAGTCCTTCCTCCTTCTTCTCATGACCTTTGACCCCTGTTCGTGGTAGATCTCCCTTCAGTAAGTTGTTACGCTGTACTATATAAATCGCTAGAGGTAAACATTTTTTAACTTTTTCTAGTTTTCCATAAAAACATTTTCTCTTAAACTTTTGATCAACGTTTTTACCCTTCATTCACTGTAATACTGCTGCCCTTAAACTATTGCCCTATTCTGAAATAACATAAATATCAGGAAAAAAATAGCTTTTTGTTAGCAATAGAACTACACAACACGAATATGTCACTTTTTTTTATTCTTTTAGCTCAAGGTCATATAAAGGTCTCTTCATTTCCATTTTTTTTATTTAATCAAGCTAAAGGCAGAACCAGTTTTGACATGACAGGTAAACTTTGGCAAATATTCAATGGTAAACATAACTTGAAAAGGTTTTTGCTGGGGTGGTGGGGTGGTTTGAAAGAGACATAGCTAAATATGTAGTAGAAAGATCACTGAAATAAACATTATCTATAGCAGGGGTACTCAACTGGTGGACCACCGCCCAGATCCAGACCACGGCTACCAGTCATCCAGACCTCCGGCCGGATCTCCCCTTATTCATTTGCAAAACATGTCAGGTCACTGCACTTGTAGTTAGAGCAGTGTCAGGACAGCGGGAGCACTGCTGCAGCGCAACAATTAGCAACGAGTCTGGGGTTAAAATCTCTGCCTATAAGGAGCGCTGGGGGAGCAGCGCTGACCGTGCTATACATTATGTGGCCACAGCAGGTCCATTACCTTCATCCCCAGCACGGGCTCTTTAAAAATCTGTGCAGGGCCGGACAGTACAGGGACAGCTGGGAGCAGACATGCATGTCTGCTCCAAGCCCCTGACAGGTCCCTGTGTCTGACCCCGCAGATCACCGGCAGTGCACACAGGAGAACAGAAACAGCACCCTTCGCGCTACCTCACATTTTACCAGCGGCACTGGAGGGTGAGTGTACCAGCTGGGGGAGGAGTGAGAGGACCGAGGGGAGAGGTGAGGAGAGGTTAGGCATGGTGTCCCCTGCATGGATGGAAGGATGGGGAATGTGTGTGTGAGGAGACCATGGATGGATGGATGAATGGGTTGGGGGGATGAGAAGATGGATGGATTGATGAATGGGTTGGGGGGGGTGAGAAGACTGTAGATGGATGGGGAGGTGAGGAGACTGTGGATGGATGGTGAGAGGGGGGAGGAGACCCGTGCATGGATGGAAGGATGGGTGTGTGTGTGTGGGGAGACTGTGAATGGATGGATGGCTGGGGACACCAGGTAACTGTGGATGGATGGATGGGGGCGAGGTGACTGTGGATGGATGGATGGATGGGGGCGAGGTGACTGTGGATGGATGAATAGGGGCGAGATGACTGTGGATTAATGGATTGATGGATGGGGCGAGGTGACTGTGGATGGATGGATGGGGGGTGCGAGGTGACTGTGGATGGATGGATGGGGGGGCGAGGTGACTGTGGGTGGATGGGGGACCAGGTGACTGTGGATTGATGGATGTGGGCGAGGTGACTGTGGAAGGATGGGGGGCGAGATGACTAGATGGATGGATGGGGGGGAGGTGACTGTGGATGGATGGATGGGGGCGAGGTGGCTGTGGATGGATGGAGTGCGAGAGGACTGTGGATGGATGGATGGGGGGTGAGGTGACTGTGGATGGATGGATAGATGGATGTGCGGGGGAGGTGACTGAGGATGCATAAGGGGGCGAGGTGACTATGGATGAGGGGATGTGTATATGTATGTAGGATGTGTTAAGAGAAACAACAAGCAATGTCCAGCTTACCCACAACTCCCCGCTGCGTCTCGGACTGGTGAAGAGCACAGTATAGCAAAAGAAGAGATTGTCCAGCACAAGAACATGCAATCTATAACAATTTATTATTATATTGTATAATTTCTATTATATTCAGGGGGTACAGTTTGTGGCAGAATTATTTTCCGGTGTACAGTGTGTGGCAGTTATATACCAGAGGTACAGTGTGTGGCATTATTATATTCAGAGGGTACAGGGTGTGTTATATTCAGGGGCACAGTGAGTGGTAGTTTTAATTCAGGGGAACAGTGAGTGGTAGTAATATACCAGGGGCCCAGTGTGTGGCATTATTATATTCAGAGGGTACATTGTGTGGCAGTATTATATTCAGGGGTACAGTGTGTGGTAGTATTGTATTCAGAGGGTTCAGTGTGCGGCAGTATTATATTCAGAGAGTGCTGTGTGTGGAAGTATTATATTCAAAGGGTACAGTATGCGGCAGTATTATATTCAGGGGTACAGTGTGTGGTTTCAGGTCATACATCCTCTACACTTCAGTTGCTCGTTTGGCACTGAGGCCGCCATTTGTGAACCAGGCCTTAGCATTCAGCTCAGACCTTCACCGGATGGCAGACCTGGATAAGCGGACCTACTAAAAAGTTGAGTATGACTGATCAATAGTATATAACTCATACCAGAACAGTGGCAAGCTCTTATCCACTAAGAAGAAAGTAATATAGGGATGCCTTTAACTGAAATGTGAAAAGGTCACTAAACACTGACCACTCATAATATAAAAGATCGTTATTAGTGCTAGAATTCATATCATGACAAAAATTTGCTTTCTGTACAGTTCCCAAATATCACCAGAAACAGGTCATCTATAAAAAAAATAAAAATAAAAAGGAAGAATGTATAGGAGGAGTATACCTCCCTCCTTTCCCCCTCTCCTCTTGCCCCCCCCTCTCCCTTTTTCCTTCCCTCCTTTCCTTCCCTCCTTCTACACTCTCCTTACTCCTCTCTAGCAGGAACCTTTGTGTGTTGCAGCTGGTGAGGGGGAGGTTTCACTCTATCTTTTCAGTGTACAGACTTTTTACCAGCAACATTTCTACCCTTCTTATTACCCTACAGATCTTTTTTTAATCTCATTTTTGTGAGTAGAATGGGGATGTGGAAATCTACAGCACCTTTATTTTAATCAGCTTTTTTTTTTACATTTGTTTTAATTTTTCCAGCACCAAAATAATGTGTAATTTTTTTAGAGCGATTTTTGTCACCTTGAGAATCATAGCTAAGATGTCTAGAAATTTTAATCTGTATTCGGTGCAGTTAAACCATATCAGGTGTCATCTATAGTAAATTAATACCTAGGTTGCTGTCATTGAGCAATATGACATAGCAGGGTTTCTTTACTAAAAATATAATCTTTCTTTAATAGGTTGCATGGAAAATGAATAGCTCCTCTGGAAGAATATGCTTGACAACTTAACAGAAGAAAGTTGTGCACTACTGAGCATTCCTATTTGACATTTTTGTGTTATAAGATAGCCAAATATGGCAAAGATTATATACTGGCAAAGATTATGCAGACCGTTTGCCTGGGGTATACCTTGGGGTAAGGTATACTTTTTATTTTTGCTCCTTTCTCACACCGGCCACATCTGTTTCAGCACAAGCATCCATGGTAAGAGAAACTCTTCCTGCTATATCACTGCATTTTGTAGAATGTAGTTTAGAGAAAAAATTATCTTAAATGGCAGTTTTTTTTGCAAATGTATGAAATGTTTATCAGTTGGATAAGTACATTATTTATGGAAGCGTTAACATGGTTCAGTCTGCTTCTTCTTTAAACTGCTTTTTTTTTTTAATAATGTACCTAAAATAAACCCTTAAACAGAGATAACTCTGTAAATAGGGTGATCGACTTGCTCTAAACCATTTTACAGAGAGTATCAAGTACAGGATTACTGACCCGGGTTAGAATATTTAACTGTTTACTCTGTGTATAGCGGTGCTCAGCTTTATACAGTTTAAGCTGTGTATAGTATTGCTGATGTACTGTAGAATATTTAATAGAGTTTACACTGTGTATAAGGTTACTAACTCGCTGACAGACATCTTGCATAGTTTATTTTTTATATAGGGTTACTGACTTGATCTAGACCATTTAACAAAGATTACTCTGTCTTTATTGTTATGACTTGCTCTAGACCATCTAACAGATTTTTCTCTGTATAAAGGGTTACTGACTTGCTCTAGACTATTTTAGATCATTAGTAAAGATAACCCCTTTAGTTCAATTTAAGAAAGTTAAACAGTTTATGCTATTTGTACATACCTTCATGACTACATAATATTAAAATCTAGCATATCTAGTTTAAACCTTATTATTGCCATTACAACATCCATTTGGGCTATAACATCAAGGACAGGCATTTATCAAGCGATTTAGTTAATCTTTCTTTACTAAAAATGTCGCAAAAATTTTGCACCAGCGACTACGCGATTTTTCGTGCGACATTTTGACTGGAAAGCGAGAAAAGCAAGTTTTCAAAAACTTAACTTTGAAGTAATAATTTTAAAATGGACTACAGGTAGTCAGGTATTTATTAACTGCGACAGTCGCAACTGCGCAAAAAAAGTCGCAACAAGGTTAAAAATTGACTAAATTTACTCCAGCTCAAACATGGAGCAGAAAAAGCTACTACCATAGTAAAAAAGAAGAAATTGCTTACGTGAAAGAAAATTATCAACAGGCTGAAACCAGTTGATAAATAGGTCACACATAAGCAAAAAAAAAGGAAAGAAAAAAGTACTAAAAAAAGGAATACATAAGCAAACATTGATAAATGTCCCTACTGAGAAGTCTGCTTAGATCACAGTAATGTGAAACAGCATATGAGATAATCCATTAATTTGCCATTTAACTATATAACCTCTGTTTGCAATTAGTGTCAAAAGATATATTTATTGAAATCAAGGAAACGGTACAGAGAAGTACATTGCAATCTTAGTTAAACAGTATAAAAATACATACAACTAGTTTTGAACCTGATGTAGTCTCATCGTAGACAACAACCGGCAAAAATGCCAACCAACTGGGGCCAGTATCAGTGGACCCGGGGAGGGACGGGGGGTAGGTAAGGATGTTTTCAATTAGTCATGAAAATTGAATTAGAAGTAACAGATATAATGACATTTATATTCATTTAACCCCGTAACGACGAAGGACGTAAATGTACGTCCTGGTGACGTGGTACTTAACGCCCCAGGATGTACATTTACGTCCTAAGCATAACCACGGATCATGCATGGCAGGTCCCGTCTGTTGATCGCAGCCAGGGACCCACCGGTAATGGCGGACATCCGCAATCCCACGGATGTCCGCCATTAACCCCTCAGATGCCGTGATCAATACAGATCACGGCATCTGCAGCATCGCGGTCACTTAAATGGATGATCGCCCGCAGCGCTGCCGCGGCAATCCGATCATCCAGCATGGCAGACGGAGGTCCCCTCACCTGGCTCCGTTGCCTTCTGCTCTGATCTGCCTTCCCGCACACCAGAGCAGATGACTGATAACACTGATCAGTGCTATGTCCTATACATAGCACTGAACAGCATTAGCAATCAAATGATTGTTATAAATAGTCCCCTATGGGGACTATTAAAGTGTAAAAATAAAAGTATAAAAAGTAAAAAAAGAAAGTAAAAAAAATTTGAAAAAACCCCTCCCCCAATAAAAACGTAAATTGTCCCATTTTCCAAATTTCACCCCAAATAAGTGTTAAAAAAATATTTTATATACATATTTGGTATCGCCGCGTGCGTAAATATCGGATCTATTAAAATAAAATGTTAATGATACCGTAAGGTGAATGGCTTCAACGTTAAAAAAAAAGTCCAAAAAGGCTGCTTTTTTATAACATTTTATTCCCCAAAAAATTAATAAAAAATGTATTAAAAGTTTTATATAAGCAAATATGGTATCAATAAAAATTAAAGATCACTGCGCAAAAAATGAGCCCTCATACCGCCACTTATACAGAAAAATGAAAAAGTTATAGGTCTTCAAAATAGGGGGATCTTAAACGTACTAATTTGGTTAAAAAGTATGTGATTTTTTTAAGCGCAACAGTAATAGAAAAGTATGTTATCATGGGTATCATTTTAATTGTATTGACCCAAAGAATAAATAACATGTAATTTTTACCGTAAATTGTACGGCGTGAAAATGAAACCTTCCAAAACCTTCCAAAATTGCGTTTTTCTTTTTAATTTCCCCACACAAATAGTATTTTTTTGGTTGCGCCATACATTTTATGGTAAAGTGAGTGATGGCATTACAACGGACAACTGGTCGCGCAAAAAACAAGCCCTCATACTAGTCTGTGGATGAAAATATAAAAGAGTTATGATTTTTTGAAGGCGAGGAGGAAAAAACGAAAACGTAAAAATAAAATTGTCTGCGTCCTTAAGGCCCAAATGGGCTGCGTCCTTAAGGGGTTAAGTATCCTGTGTCTATCTTATCATACAACACGTTGTCATAACAAACAGAAACTACAGTAGACCCTAATGATATTAATAGCATCCTTTGTAACTTAACAGCATTCAAGCTCACTATTCTTACAGACACAAACTCAGTGTCATTAGGATTTATGCATTATGTTCTACACTACTGTGTGTTGCAATTCAATGCCAAGTAATCTAGGCATCCAGGTTCTCCTGTTTGTTCATTTTTGGGCTTGTGAACAGATTTTCTTTTTTATATTTGTTCTGACCTTTGAATTAGATGTTTATAAGGCCAGAACTAGCCAATAATGTGTTTTCTTGCTGCTGTTATGAGGCCTCCTGTTATTTTTTGACATTTTTTAGCTATGACTGTTGATGTTTGGTGGGGTGCGGTAAATCTCAGCAGAAGTTTTCAGGGCTGAGGATGGCAGTCTGGGATGGTGGGGGCTACAGAATAAGATCTTAGCTTGTATAAATGCCTTTATACATTGCATAATTAAAAACAGCAGCTAGGAAATGACCATGAAGTACAAAGTTAAGACATTTATGCAAGACATGCTTATTACCAACTTACATCTGATATCATTCCACGAAGGACATGGTATCATTATACAGTATAATATACCTCATTTGGTTGACATATCTATCTGTCTATAATAATTTATTAAACCAGTTAATAATTAACCTGTTTCTTATTATTGTTAGTGCTACCATTGTAATCCATATATTTTTTGTTACTCTTATAGTGCCAACATATTTTGTATAGAGGTTGCAGTTCCTTACATTAGTGCTAGTCCTCAGTGGGAGTCATAAGAAAAATAGAAATTTTCCTATCTCAAATACACACTTATTAGGCCTAATTTCATAGAAAGTCAATTAATTTGTAACAATAAACATACAAAGTAATGCCTATGTCGACCTTGTTTGGACACCATGGTTGCAAGACGACAACAGTGCTAACCATAGAGTCTGAGGACACCATAGAGCACACTCCCCCTGTTCACCAAGGGTACAAACTGGCCAACTTTGGTACAAATAGTAGAATAAAAAGACCAATAAAAAGTACAGCTTATCCCACAAAGATTAAACCCTCACTGAATGAAATGGGACGAAAAATAAAAAAGTTATGTCTGTTGGAAAATGAATGGCAGAAAAAGAATTTTGCTCAGAAAAGGAAAAAGAACATAGAAAGCTATATAAAAGGGGTATTGCCATGATCGTACTGACGATTAAATATAACATCACTTTTATCGCACAATGTACAAAAATAATAATAAAATATAATTTAAAAAAACACCAGACTTTCCAGTTTTTCACAATATTTTGGAGTTTTTTTTTTTTACAAAAGATGCTGCATGTATCAACAAAAATGCACCACTGTTATAAAGTACAATATGTTACTAAAAAACTATCTCATAATCGCTCCGCTCAGAAAAAGCGTTCTAAAGTTCTAAAGTTATTACTATTTAAAGAGACCAAGTCAAATAAAATAAAAAAGATCCTAGTTATTAAAGTAAAAAATGGGTCCGTCCTTAAAGGGTAGCTCCCACCATCCTATTTATTATTTTTTTTTTTGCAATAGGAAAAAGAAGCGGAGCACTCACCAGACCTTGAATGCAGGTTGACTTTATTGACCAAAACGATCAAAGGCACATCGGGGGGGGGGGGGGGGGTGTACAGACAGGGGAGTGTAGCTTAGAGATGCAGGGGTATCCTCTCGGTGACGGACCGTTGCGCGCCGAAGCGCGCAATGGTCCGTCACCGAGAGGATACCCCCGCGTCTCTAAGCTACACTCCCCTGTCTGTACACACACACACACACCCTCCCCCCCCCCCCCCCCCCCGATGTGCCTTTGATCGCTTCGGTCAATAAAGTCAACCTGCATTCAAGGTCTGGTGAGTGCTCCGCTTCTTTTTCCTATTGGATACTTAAAAATTTATATCAGGTAAGTATATTGTCAAATAACATATTACTAAAAAGTTCATATTTTACAATATTTTGAGTATATTCATATATAAATCATACATCCCACTTGTATTTCATCTAAATTAAACCCAACATAATAAGTGTAATTTCGTACAGTAACTGTATCAGATTTCTGTATTTATAAAATGATCCATAAGGGACCATGGTACATCATAATAAGAAATGGATATTACACTTGATATATGACCCGGTGATTCTAATGATATGAAATGAATTGTAAAATTGTAATCCTGTAGACATGTCTATTTTTTCCGCAGAGTATATATTGAAATGCATTGTTTATAGATCGGACATTTACGCACGCTGGGATGCCACATGTTTATTTTTATTCACACAGTTTTTTTTATGGGAAAAGGGGGTGATTCAAACTTTTATTAGGGAAGGGGATAAATTATCACTATTAACTTTTTTTTTTACTTTTTTTTTTTTTTGCAATGTTGTAGCTCCCATAGGGGGCTATAACAATGCACACACTGATCTTTTACATTGATCAATGGTTTCTCATAGGAAACCATTGATCAATTATTCTGCCGCTTGACTGCTCATTCCTGGATCTCAGGCACTGAGCAGTCATTCGGCGATCGGACACCTGGAGGCAGGTAAGGGGACCCTCCTCGTGTCCTACAGCTGTGCGAGATACCGCTATTTCACTGAGGCAGTCCTGAACAGCCCCCTGAGCTAACCGTCAGCACTTGAGTTTGACTTTAGACGTGGTGATCAACTTTGAACGCTGTGTCTAAAGGGTTAATAGTGCACTGCACCACAATCAGTGCCGTGTGCTATTAGCCACGGGTCCAGGCCTCTAACAGGCAGGGCCCGCCCCGCTATGACGCGGGGCCACGCGTTATCGAAAGGGAGTGGGCAAAGGGCGAACAGGTACGCCCTTCGTCCCCAACAGGTTAAACTCCATTTTGTGCAGTCCAGGGGATCTAAAATGGCGGCTACATGTGTGAGGACATGCGGCAAGGAACTCTGGGAAGTTGAGAGTAGGCGGGATCACCCTGAATCACATGTGGCATGCAGCCTATCAGTAGCCAGCCCTGTGATGTCAAAGCCTTATATATTCGACAGCCATCACTGCAGACAGGCATTACTGGGATTTTTCCTGAGAAAGCAGACAGTGCCTGTCTGTGTGTTACTGAGAAAAAAGATCTTTACAGGGGTGAATCAATTCACCTGAAGCCCACATCACTGCAGACAGGCAGATAGACATGGATAGTAGAGAGAGAGAGAGTGCACGTGATGTTGCAACTGTACTGGGGTGTATTACTCTAAAGCTAATAGGGGCCAGTTAGTGTGAGCACTAAAAGACCAAGTCACCTGCTTTTAACACCTAATTAAGGTGTAACCGCACTGAGGCGTATTTTCCTATCTTAAGTGTAATATATACGCACTCAGCGCTTTTACGTTTTTTTTCCTGTTAAACTCATAGGGGCCAGTTATTGTTAAAGGCTATACATACCTACACCTGCTTTTAATGCTTAATTCAGGTGTAACCATACTGAGGCATATTTTCCTATCCTCAGTGTAACATATACACACTCAGCGCTTTTATTTTTTTTCCTGTTAAACTTGTAACGCCGGCCGTGAGCGCTCTTTGCTCATTTCCCCACTACCAGCGGGGCTGAGATTCGCATCGCGGGACGCGCCCGAATGGGAATCTCTGCCTGTCACTCACCTTCCTCAGCTTCCGTCTCTCCGTGTCCCTGTAGCGCATGCCCACGCCTCCTAGGGCGCATGCACTGGAACTCTTACTCTTAAAGAGCCAGTGCTTAATTAATCAAGGTGTCTACACCTGCACCCAGTCCTTAAATTTCAGCTCCTCCCTTGGTTCCCTGCTGGATCTTTGGTTGTCTATTGCCATTGTGAAAGTCCTGTGTTCCTGTTTACCGGTTCCTTGCTACCTACCCTTCACCTGTGTTACCTGCCCAGACCTTCTGCCATCTGGTCATGTCCTGCTGGTCACCTTCTGTGCCACGTCATCTCCCAGCTACCTGTGCCAGGGGTAGCGACCTGGGTGCCGCGTGCCACCTGCCGCTGCAAGACCATCCTGCAGCGGGCTCTGGTGAAAACCAGTGGCATCTTAGACTCCGCTCCCTGGCACGGCTCATGTCATCTTCTACACAGGCCAAGAGGATCCACCACCTGCCGTGACCCGTTACAAAACTTATAGGAGCCAGTTATTGTTAAAGGCCATAAATACCTATACACCTGCTTTTAATGCCTAATTCAGGTGTAACTATACTAGGGTGTATTTTCCTGTAATAAGTGTAATATATACACACTAGACTTGTGCACTAGAAAAAATTTTGTTTAGTTTCATTTAATTTTTTCGTTTTGGAAAAAATTTTCGGTTCGATAATATTTTCAGTTTTGATTTTTTGTTCGGTCTTATTTTTCGGATACATTCGGTATTCGGGTACATTCGGTAAAACTTTATATTCTTTTTTGTACCTTAGCGATCCTCAAAAATTATGGAGATACCTTTTTTATAAAAATTTCGTAGGGTACCATAAAAAAATAATAATAAAAGAGATACAGTAGTGATGGAAACAATTGTAACTAACGAAATGTATCTTTTTTTATTATGAAATGTTTATTCATTTTTAAACAGGGATCAATTTATGTGAGCGGGTAAAGCACTAAAAATGTAGCCGACAATAATAAAAAATGTAGTGTGTGCGTTTTTTTCACTTTTTTACATTTTTTAAGTAGAACTACTACTCCCAGCATGGAACACACTGTTCCATGATGGGAGTAGTAGTTACCTGTACTAATTGACAGATCGCCGGGGTCCCTTGCGATCCTCTTGTATAATGTAAAGATGCAGCGGCTGCTCTTCTATGGTACCCTGCACTCACGTATACATACACATATTCATATTTCCCGCAGAGCTGTGATTGGCCAGATGGTTCCAGCCAATCACAGCTCTCTGTGACAAATAGGAATATGTGTATATATACGGCCATGCAGGGGACCATAGGAGAGCGGCCGCCGCATCCATACATTATACAGGAGCATCACAGCGGGTGTCAGGAGTGATACCCGCAGTGATTTTTCCTTTACTACGAGTACTACTACTCCCAACATGGAGTACACTCTGCTCCATGCTGTAGTACCTGCATTAATAGACAGATCGCAGCGGGTGTCAGAAGTTACACTCGCTGCGATATGTCTATTAATGCAGGTACTACAGCTCCCAGCATGGAGCAGAGTGTGCTCCATGTTGGGAGTATTAGTACCTGCAGTAAGGGACAGATCCCAGGGATGCCACTCCTTCTGACACCCGCTGCGACGTCCTTATGTGAATGTCGGGATCAGCTGTACCCAAGGCTACAGAGCCGGGAGAACAGCTGACGCTGAGCCGTAGGTATACATCGTATATCTATTGCCCAGTGAGCCTGCAATATGTATACAGTATACACATTGCTGGCTCACTTAACCCCTTGCTGAGCTGGGCGCTATGCGCAAGCCCAGCAAGGAAAGAGTTAACTTACACTGCTGGACAGTGTAGGTTAAATCTTTGGGCGGTATACACTATATACAGCTATCTATATGTAAATGTAGTGTGTGCGTTTTTTTCACTTTTTTACATTTTTTAAGTAGAACTACTACTCCCAGCATGGAACACACTGTTTTTCCCAGCCCTCGTTAACCATTTTATTAAAAGAAAAATAAAAATCCGCCGTAATCCATCGAATCCGCAGTAATCCTCTGCATACACGGATCTGAAACAAGAAGAAAAAAAACACCAAAAATTGGTTATGACATTTTTGGCGCTGTCCGCTGGGGAGAGACAGATGCAATGTCTGGTGCTGGCGCTGTCCGCTGTCCGCTGGGGAGAGACAGATGCAATGTCTACCCAAGCAGGGAGCCACCAATTGGTGCAAAACTACAACTCCCAGCATGCCCAGACAGCCTTTGGCTGTCTGGGCATGCTGGGAGTTGTAGTTTAGCAACAGCTGGAGTCTCCCTGTCTGGGTAGACACTGCCAGAAGGGTCTGTTCACATTATACAAAATGGACAATGTGAACAGAGCTTCAGATTAACTAGCGTTGTTCCCTTCTGTAGCTCCACACGGACCTGCCCGGTACTCGAGAGAAGTAAGCGGACTTCGTCTTCTGTATACACTATATACAGCTATCTATAGATCACTGTAGCTCCACACGGACCTGCCCGGTACTCGAGAGAAGTAAGCGGACTTCGTCTTCTGTATACACTATATACAGCTATCTATAGATCACTGTATATAGTGTATACCGCCCAAAGGGTTAACCTACACTGTCCAGCAGTGTATGTTAACTCTTTCCTTGCTGGGCTTGCGCATAGGGCCCAGCTCAGCAAGTGGTTAAGTGAGCCAGCAATGTGTATACTGTATACACATTGCAGGCTCACTGTAAGTTCTTGCTGGGCAGTAGATATACGATGTATACCTACGGCTCAGCGTCAGCTGTTCTCCCGACTCTGTAGCCTTGAGAACAGCTGATCCCGACATTCACATAAGGAGGGTGCAGTGGGTGTCAGGAGGAGTGACATCCGCTGGGATCTGTCCCTTACTGCAGGTACTAATACTCCCAACTGACACTCGCTGCGATCTGTCTATTAATGCAGGTACTGCAGCTCCCAGCATGGAGCAGAGTGTACTCCATGTTGGGAGTAGTAGTACTTGTAGTAAAGGAAAGATCACTGCGGGAATCACTCCTGACACCCGCTGTGATGCTCCTGTATAATGTATGGATGCGGCGGCCGCTCTCCTATGGTCCCCTGCACGGCCGTATATATACACATATTCCTATTTGTCACAGAGAGCTGTGATTGGCTGGAACCATCTGGCCAATCACAGCTCTGCGGGAAATATGAATATTGTGTATATATACGTGAGTGCAGGGGACCATAGAAGAGCTGCCGCCGCATCTATACGTTGTACAAGAGGATCGCAAGGGACCCCGGCGATCTGTCAATTAGTACAGATAACTACTACTCCTGTAAAAAAAAAAAAGTGAAAAACACGCACACACTACATTTTTATTATTGTCGGCCACATTTTTAGTGCTTTACCCGCTCACATAAATTGATCCCTGTTTAAAAATTAATAAACATTTCATAATAAAAAATATACATTTCATTAGATACAATTGTTTCCAGCACTACTGTATCTTTTATTATTTTTTTGTTATTAGAATTAATTCTTTACGTTCGTTTACGGATAACGAATGTATTCGTTATTTACCGCATGCATTCGGTAAATAACGAATGCATTCGTTACTTTGCTATTCGTATTATCGTGGCTATTCGGGAATGTTCAAAATATATTTTCGTGCATTCGGATCAGTCCGAATGCCCGAAAACGGTAAAATTTGGTCAATTAGACATTCGTGCCGAACCGAATTGCACATGTCTAATACACACTCAGTTGTACAAGTATGTCAGGCAAAGAAGTGCCAGGCCATGTACAGAGGTGTGGTAGAGGCCTAAATTCATCAGGTGCAGACAGAGGTTACAGCAGAGTAGGGGCGCGTGGCAGCAGGAGTTGCAACAAGTGGTCTAAGTTCCCGGTGTCAGCTAATGGTCGTGTTTTGACCAGCAACCTAGCAGCCATGATTGATTGGTTCACTCGGTCATCCACTTCATCCCAAGTGACATCTGACACCCCCAGTCAACAGTCGGTGGGTTCCTCAGACTCAACCCTCAGTTGGCATGGCCCTCATGCTGCTGCTTCCTCCAGGCTCTGTCATTGTGCCACCATAAGGTCTCTTCATGCTGATGCTGCCAGGCTTTGCCATTGTACCGCCATATGGTCTCCTCAGGCTGATGCTGCCAACTCCAGGCTCTCTAATTGTGCCACCATAGGGTCTCCTCATACTGATACTGCCACCTCCAGGCTCTCTCAGTGTGCCTCCATATGGTCTCCTCATGCTGATGCTGCCACCTCCATGCTCTGTCATTGTGCTGCCATATGGTCTCCTCATGCTGATGCTGCCACCTCCAGGCTCTCTCATTGAGCCGCCATATGGTCTCCTCATGCTCATACTGTCACCTCCAGGGTCTGTCATTGTGCCGCCATATAGAAACATAGAATATGTCGTCAGACCCATTTGGCCCATCTAGTTTGCCCAATAATCTGAATCCTATCCCTGGTCCTATCTTATATGAAGGATAGCCTTATCCCTTGCATGCATAAACTCCTTCACTGTATTTGCAGCCACCACTTCTGCAGAAAGTAGCATCCACTACTCTCTCAGTAAAGTAATATTTCCTGATATTACTTTTAAACCTTTGCCCTTTAATTTAAAACTATGTCTTCTTGTGGTAGTTTTTCTTCTTTTAAATATGCTCTCCTCCTTTACCATATTGAATCCCTTTATGTATTAAAAAGTTTCTATCATATCCCCTCGGTCTCTTCTTTCTTCCAAGCTAAGATAATGTCCTTTAACCTTTCCTGATAAGTTTTATGCTGCAATCCATGTACTAGTTTAATAGCTCTTCTCTGAACTCTCTCTAGAGTATCTATATCCTTTTGGAGATATGGCCTCCAGTAACACAATACTCCAAGTGAGGCCTCACCAGTGTTCTGTACAGCGGCTTGAGCATTTCTCTCTTTATACCTCTCACTATATATCCATGCATGTTGCTAGCATTTCCTGCTGCTCTATTACATTGTCTTCCTCCCTTTAAGTCTTCTGAAGTAATTACTCCTAAATCCCTTTCCTCGGATACTGAGGTCAGGACTGTGTCAAATATTCTATATTCTGCCTGAGGATTTTTACGCCCCAGGTGCATTAACTTGCACTTATCCACATAAAATTTCAGTTGTCAGAGTTCTGACCATTCTTCTAGTTTGCCTAAATTCTTTTTCATTTGGCATATCCCACCAGGAACATCAGCAAAAAGACATACCATTCCTTTGAGACCTTTTTCAATATCACTAATGAAGATGTTAAACAAAATTGGTCTCCTTGGTCTCCTCATGCTGTGGGTACATTAAACTTGTTAAAGGGGTACTCCGGTGGAAATCTTTTTATTTTTTACATATTTTTTAAGTCAACTAGTGTCAGAAAGTTAAACAGATTTGTACTTCTATAAAAAAAATCTTAATCCTTCCAGTATACTACAGAGGAAGTTCATTTCTTTGTGGACTTCTTTTCTGTCTGTCCACAGTGCTCTCTGCTGACTCCTCTCTCCATGTTAGGAACTCTCCAGAGCAGGAGAAAATTCCCATCCCTATGTTCCTCTGGACAGTTCAGCAGAGAGCATTGTGGACAGAGGTGTCAGCAGAGAGCACTGTGGACAGACAGAAAAGAAATTCAAAAAGAAAAGAATTTCCTGTGGAGCATACAACAGCTGATTACTGGAAGGATTAAATGGGTACTCCACTGGAAAACATCTGCAGCGATTAGCAACTTATCCCCTATCCACAGGATAGGGGATAAGTGTCTAATCGCAGGGGGTCCGACAGCTGGGACCCCCCACGATCTCCCAAACGGGCCCAGCATTGTCGCTCTGTGAGAGCGGCTAAGGTGCGTGGCGGCGGTACACCCCTTCCACACCCCCTCTATGAGAGAGGCAGGGAGGCAGGAATGCTGCATCCCCGCCTCTCCCCAGGGATGCCATCAGGGGGGTTCAACCCATACATTAGTAAGGGGCCCGGAGCTTCAGGGGGGCCCATTTTTTTTTGTTGCTTGTCAGTGAGTGACTGTGTGTGTCACTCACTGACCGCTGGGGGCCCGCCACTTTACACTGCTCGCCAACTGATTGACTGACTACATACAGTCAGTCAATCAGTCAGAATCCTTTGAAAATGCAGTGGGCCCCCTCACACACTGGGCCTGCACTACCGGGGAACCCGGTGCACATGTCGTCCCCCAGCGGGATATAACTCAGGATCAGTCCAGGATATGTAATGTAATGTATGTATACAGTGACCCCACCAGCAGAATAGTGAGTACAGCTCTGGAGTATAATACAGGATATAACTCAGGATCAGTCCAGGATAAGTAATGTAATGTATGTACACAGTGACCTCACCAGCAGAGTAGTGAGTACAGCTCTGGAGTGCTGACCAATTAGTTGCGGGTGTGGTCGTGCTTCAGCTGTGCTGTGTGTGTCTGTTGTGTCTCCTGAGCTCCAGGGATTTCCACCTGTTCCACCTGGGGCCTGCTTCCTCCAACTCCCCCCACAGAGGCGAAAAACTCCAAGGTGGGATCCTCCTTGGGAAAGCTGGGTGCTGCCAGTGGAAAGCTGGGTTCATCCGGAAGAAGGCAGAGTACTCACGGAGGTGAAGCCGACCTCAGTGAGGAAGGCTGGGGAGTGCTGAGGACCCGGGAGTCTATTTCCACCTATACCTCCCGGGTAAAAAGTCACCTCCGTGAGTATGAAGACGCCTGTAAGGCCATCAGGAGGCTCCGAGAGGAACTGCGCTGTGCCCGTGCCAGAGCCAAGGTTAGTCCTAAACGGAAAAAAACTGAGATCCAGTCAGAGATAAAAAGACTTATGGCTGACATGCAAGTTTTGGAGGAGAGGAGAGGAGAGCAGCATTACTGGAGAAGAGTGGGCCATTTAAAGAAAAATTGGAAAATGAGGAGCGCTTCAGGGTGACAGAAGAAGAAAAAAATAAAAGGTTGATGGGGCTGCAACCTTTCAGCCAGGTGGATGATGTGGAGGAGATGGAGGAAGAACAACAGCCAGATCCACCTGGTGGCATGCGGCAACAGCAGCAGGCCCCGTACAGTGGGCCCCCTGCACAGCAGCCAGCATTATCACCTGCCGACTCAGGAGAGGACAGTGACAGCTGCTACCAGGGAGGGGCACTAATGGCCCAGATCCGCATGCTGGAATCCCCAGTGTGTCCTCAGTATCTGTTGTTTGGAGATGAGCTCCCAAATGAGGCACCTGGGGGTAAGAAGAAAAAGACCAAGCCAAAGCAGCAAGAAGTGGTGAGTTACATCTACACCCCCCTCCCTGTATACCCTGAGTCGGCCGCAGGGTCAGCTCATTGTGCAAGCCCCGTTACCCAGCCCAGCCCGTGTTCTGTGGTGGACTCGGTGCAAAGGTGCGGGGAGAGTACAGATACTAAAAGGGCGCAGAGCTCCATGCCTGTTTGCAGTAGCAGGGATGGAGCAGAGAAGGCGGCAAAGCCGTACAGTGAGGGCGGCCCAGCGGTGGGCGGAGAGGCAGACTCCGGTGCTGTAGTTCGCTCCCCTGTGGGAGAGGGGGGTGACTCAGTGCCGGAGGTAGTAAAGGGCATAACGGACACTCCTAAAAGTGAAGAAAAACGTTTGTTTTGCATTGGTGCCGCTGATCCCATTGATCAGCGGCGCCATGAAAAGACTGGAGATGATGCTGATGAGGCGGAGGGCACTAATAAGAACAGGGCTGGGGCCTCCTCTAGACCGGGCAAGCATGCTGCCCGGTCCCTTTAAGGGCCAGCGGAGGTTGTCCCAGCCCCAGTGCCCCGTGATGCTGAGGCAAAACGGGAAAAAACATCATCATCATCCTCGTTTCCCGGATTTGCTATTTCTGGTCCAGCTAGAGTGAATGAGAAGGTAAATGGGGGTGCAGGGTGTATGACTGGGGAGAGGATGGAGGTTAATGTTATTGGAGAAGGTGATTTTGCTGTTGCTGTAATTGGGGGTGGTGGTGATGGGACTACAGATGAGGCTATTGGAAACAATGTTGTTGAGGGAAGTGCTAATGTTTTCATTGGGGGTGGTGGGGATGTTGTCATTGGCAGTGGTGTAGGGTCTGGTCCGGTTGCCCCCCCAGTGGTGACAGACCATAGGAGTTATGCCAATGTCACTGCTGGGGGAAGTAGAATATTTTCCTCGTCTCCTGACTCTAGGGACGGTGTATTGCAGCGACGTCTCCTGGAAGCTCTGAAAAAGGGGGAAAGGTCGATTAATGTAGAGGGTAGAGCAGTTGATCTGTCTTTCTGGATAGAGAGACACGGTCTCTCTGCCTTCCGAGAGGAAAGAGGGGGCGATACTGTGTGGTCCCTCCCAACAGCCGGGGCAGGTAGTAAGCGTAGGAATGTAGTCCGTCTTCGGTGGCAGGGCGAAGATATGTGTCCTTCAAGGACCAAAGTGGTTGAGCTCTTGCTAAGGATGGGCTTCAAGGCAGTCGATATCTTTGCCTTGATACATCCCTACGGTACTCCTGAATTCGATATCAGTTTTGTTCGGCCAGAGGGGCTTGAGTTTTTCTGGTCGAATTATGAATTGGTAAAGAATGAGCCCGGCTGGCGAGACTTTGCCGTACAGGCATTGTCTCGTCAAAACGAAATAAAAAAAGTGACCGTTTTGACCCGTAACGAATCACTCTCTTGTGTTGACATCATCACCTGGTTAGGACGGTATGGCGAGGTAATGGGGGTCCCGCAGAAGAACAGGGACGAGTTTGGCATCTGGTCAGGAGCCTGGACGTTTTTGGTAAAACTTAAGCGTTCAGGAAATACAGTTACCCATATTCCATCCTCTGCCTTTCTCGGTAGGGATCGTATCCAGATTTTCTACCGGGGTCAGCCGAAGCTCTGTCACAGATGTGGTGACCCCACACACTTCAGTGCAAACTGTACGGTGCAGAAATGTGCCTTGTGTGGGGGTGTAGGCCATCTTGCCGCATCTTGTGCAGAGATTAGGTGTCACCTGTGTGGTGACTTAGGTCACCCATTCAGTCGTTGTCCTCGTTCTTTCGCTAATGCGGTCTTGTCCCCAGCGGGTGAAGATCACGAGCCGGAATCTGCTGGGGAGGGGTGGAGGAACTGAGGGGTCAGTGAGGAACAGCAAGAGAAAGACACCAGCCCAACTAAGACGTCTTGATAAACGCCAAAGGGATAGGGTGATGGGGAAAGCCCGGGTCACCGGGACGACCTCTCATTCTGTCCCAGAGGCCAACCTTGCTGCTGAGACCCCGAGGGATGGCGAGTTGAATGAGGAGGTCAGGAGGATCCAGAATGAGGAAGGTGCCATCTCCTCAGATAGCGTGGAGGAGGATGATGGGGGGTGGCAGAAGGAGACACGAAAGCGGGGTACAAGTAGAAAAAAGGGAGATTTAAGATCTTCTCCCACCCTGGTCCAGGTGCCAAAGGAAGGCAAAACTGACTCCCCTCTGGTTGGCCTTTCCAATCGATTCCGACCCCTCAGGGACATCTCCTCCTCTTCTTCGGAAGGGGAGGATGAGGGGGAGGTGGCAGAGGGGCTTCCAGGGGGCGCCGAGTCCTCTTCCCCTGGGGAGGTTATGTCCTCAGGGGAAGGGACTGGCCTAGAATCCGGAGATGAGGAAAGTAAAATGACGTCTGGTGAGATGGACACTTCTATTTCTCTAAAAAGGGTGAAGAGTTCTTCTGATGTGGAGGGTGAGAAGGGGAGTGGGAAAAAGAAAGCTGTTTAACTCAATCACCCTCGATGGCGGCACCCTCTCCGTTGACGCTGGCGTCCATTAATGTCGCCAGCATTAAGTCAGATACAGCTCGTTTTGCTGCCTATGATTTTTTTGCCCATATTAATGCTGATATTTTATTTTTGCAGGAGACCAGGCTAACAGATATGTCATCTATCTACAAGGCTAAAAGAGAGTGGAGGAATGGGCCCTCCTACTGGTCTCTTGGGGCCGAGCCGTATAGCGGAGTGGCGGTCCTTTTTACCGCAGCGGTAGAATGCCGACGGGTTATCGAGTTAGAAATGGGGAGGTGCCTGATCTTAGATGTCCTCATGAGGGGACAAGAACTTCGCCTTATTAACATCTACGGCCCACAGTCTAAGTGGGACCGGAGGTGTCTCTTTATGAGGATCAAGCCCTATCTTTTTACAAGTCGGCAGGTGGTCTTTGGAGGGGACTTTAATGCTGTCACGAGGCCCCAAGACAGGGGAGGTGCCAGAGACAAGCTGACTTATGATAGCGTCGCCCTTTATAGCATAGCGAGTGAGGCTCGCCTGGTGGATGTCCACATCCGGCACGCGGGATTCACCTATCATAGGGGTAGTTGTAGGTCTAGGATAGACAGGTTTTATTTAAAGGAGGAAGCCGTCTCTTCAGCAGTGTCTGTTGTTGAGGTGGAGTTCTCCGATCACTGTTTAATTTTGTTTTCTCTGAATGTCACAGAGACCCCCCGGATGGGCAGAGGCTATTGGAAGCTGAATTCGTCTCTCTTGGAAGAAGCGGAGATAAGACAGTCCTTTGAGGATTTTCTTCAGAGCCAGGTACCATTGCTGGGCCTTTGTAGCAGTAAGTCAGAGTGGTGGGAGATCTTCAAGGAAAGGATTGCGAGATTCTTCCGCCAGCTCTCGGGCCTCAGAAGCCTAAACAGGTACCGCTTGTACCAGGGCCTGAGGAAGAAACTTGAGAACCTTGTCTCGACTGGAGGTAGTCGTGATGATATCTCCAGAGTGAAGTCCTTGCTGATGAAGTGCCAGTACGATAGGCACGCATCTTTGGTTTTTGAGAGGGATTACGGAAGTACCGCTCGCCCGACCCTTACAGAAACTGCAAGATGTCAGTGAATAGTAAAGTAGTCTCAGGACTGATTAATAGTACGGGATCCTTGAAAAGGTCCAGATCAGGGATCCTGGAGGTCGTCAGATCCTTCTACTCGCACCTCTTGGGAAGGAAGGATCTAGATCGAGATAAGGTATCAGCTTTCTTGGCTGAAACCGTCCCTGAACCAGGAGTAGACCCCTCTCTTGACGTTTTGACAGAGATGATCCGGGAAGAGGAAGTCAGGATGGCTATTGATGGGCTTGCCCTCAAGAAGTCACCCGGTCCGGATGGCTTAACATCTGAGTTCTATAAGACCTTTAAGGACACTTTGGTTCCCCTCTTGACCGCGGTTTTTAATGAGTGTCTATCCTCGGGCACTCTGCCAATGTCAATGAGGAGGTCAGCGCTGATCATCCTGTCAAAGGGTAAAGACCCGTCCCACATTGAGAATTGGCGTCCCATAGCACTTCTCAATGCGGACAGAAAGATTCTGACAAAAGTGCTGTTTAACCGGTTGGTGGAGTTTGCACCCCGGCTCCTTTCGGGGGCTCAGCATTGCTCTGTTCCGGGCCGCAGTACATTTAGTGCTGTGCTCGGTGTCCGAGAGGCTGTGGAGCAGGGTAGGGCTGGCCACTGGAAGGGGTACTTGATGTCCTTGGATCAGGCAAAAGCGTTTGATCGGGTTAACCATGAGTACCTCTGGTCTGTCCTTCTGAGATATGGTCTGCCAGGGGGGTTTGTTGATTGGCTTAAGACCTTGTATGTAGGGGCAGAGAGTTTCCCGCTTGTGAATGGTTGGATTGGCCGCTCTTTTGAGGTTGGGTCTGGTGTCCGTCAGGGTTGTCCTTTGAGCCCTTTGCTGTACGTGTTTGCAATCGATCCTTTCCTTAGAAGAATTGATTGTGGACCGTTGGCCGGGGTGAGAATGGACCTGGTGGTGCCGGATTCGGCTCTGAGGGCGGTAGCGTACGCTGATGATGTCACCGTGTTTGTCTCCTCACAAGAGGAGGGCAGATGGGTGATGTCAAAGGTGGACCGCTACTCGGAGGCATCCGGGTCCAAGATCAACCGGGATAAGTGCGAGAGTCTCTGGCTGGGAGGGGGAGATCCTAGTTTTGATCTCCCGGACGCCCTTCCAGGGCCCCAGGAATCTGCAAAAGTTCTCGGCATCGAATTTGGCCAAGGGGATTACCCCAAACAAAACTGGGACAGCAGGCTTAAGATCGCCGCTCAGAAGGTGGATCAGTGGAAGGGTTGGTCTTTGACCCTCCGGGAAAGGGTTAACCTGATCAAAACATTCCTGCTCCCTTTACTGATATACCTGGGCAGTGTATGCATGTTGCCAGAACCTCTTTGGACCCGGGTCTACAGTGTGTTCTTCCAGATGTTATGGGGGAACAGACTGAACCTAGTGAAGAGGGAGGTTACTTACCGTACGAGGAGACTAGGGGGGTTGTGTATGGTCAACCCTGTGGTGTTCCTAGTGAATACCTTTCTTAAGACCAATATAGCAAAACTCTGGTCAGAGAGGGCTCCTCCGTGGGTATCCTCCTGTAGGGGATGGTTTCGGCCTTTCTTCCAGGAATGGGAGACAGGAGGGCAAGTGAAGGATCTTCGCACACCACACGGGCATCTCCCGGCTTATGCTACCCCGGTTCTGAAGGTTATTCGTCGGTGGGGTCTGGGGATGTGGGAGATTAGGACTCTGTCGAGGAAATTTCTTGACAAGAGGGTCCTGTCTTCTCATTTCCAGAGGCCATTGGCGCTCAAGGACTGCCCAAGTCGGGATCTGGAGGTGGGTTTAGAGCTTTTGAATTCTATCAGGATCCCCTTGAAGTTTTGGGACTTGACTTGGCGCTGCTTCCATGGGAAACTGTGTGTGAGGGACAATCTGAAGTGCAGGAGCTCTGATGACCGGGGATGTCCCCGCGAAGAGTGTGGAGGCATGCTGGAAAGCATGGAGCATTTTCTGCTTCATTGTCCCTTTAACACAGAGGTTTACACCAGGGTGGGCGCTTCCATTGGTTGGCCTCGGCTGGCCAGTCTATCCTATGCGGAATGGGCCTATGGGGCATTCAGAAACCTTGGAGGCTGGGACCGGTGCACTTTATTCCTAGTCAGCTCAGTGGTTAGGTACTACACGTGGAACGCACGGTGTTTAGTGTCGACGCAGCGTAAAATCCTCCCTGTGGATGTGGTGGTTAGGAACATTCTCGGTGACCTGGTGAAGGTGCGTTCTCTGGAGTACGAGAGGCTGGGTGCTGGCAGGGCCTCTCGTCTATGGAGGGGCTCTGCCTTTAAAGTGCCTTAGCCTGTTGTCCCCCCCTGGTGGTGGGCTGATGCTGGCACATTAGTCTTTTTGTTTTGAGCAGTTGGTTTATGGTAATATAGGGCTTGCAGGCACTGAACTTGAGCTTTAGGGGTTTGTTGTTTGGCTTATAGTGTTATATGTATTTGTTATTGTATTTATTGTTGTAGTCTATTTGTATACTTATGTATTGTATATATTGTTAGTCTGTGTATATTTTATGTAATGTATATATTGTATATATTGTGTGATGCCACCTGGGGTTTGGGTTTAGTTTAGGTTGGGTGGTGGGTTAAAAAGGGGGGAGGGGGTTTGTATGGGACTTTTATATATACAGAAAATCCTGGACTGGTTCATGGACGTCTGGTAACATGTACTGGGGGCATGGGATGCGGGACCAGCTCAGGGCCAAAAAAAAAAAAAAAAAAAAAAAAAATAAAAAAAAAAAGTGGTGTTATTTTGTTTGTGTTGGGTTTTATTATTTTGTATATATTATTATTATTTTTGTTGTTGTTATTCTTTTTGGTATATTACTGGTATTGGGTTTTTGGTTTTGCAACTGGGCCAGGAAATTCACATTTAGTATTAGTGTATATAGTTTATTAGTATGGTATGGGTATTATGGGTATTATAGGAATATGTCTTTTGTAAATATTGTATATATTTGTTTGTGTGCAGGAATGAGTGTGGGGTGGACCGGTGTTGTATTTTATGCTATTGTGTTGGTTTTATGATCATTATATTGAAATGTTCTGTCGGATATGATATGTTTATGTTTTGTAATTTTTTTATTGTTATGTTTGAAATTTTAATAAAAGATCTACAGGATATAACGGAGGATCAGTACAGGATAAGTAATTTAATGTGCACAGTGACATCACCAGCAGAATACAGAGTACAGACCAAGTAGTATATTACAAGATGAGGATGACCATAGACAAAGGCTGCCCGGGCATGCTGTGAGTTGTAGTTTTGCAACAGCTGGAGGCACCCACGTTGGGAAACACTGGGTTGGACCCTAAAGCAGTGTTTGCCAACCTGGGTGCCTCCAGCTGTTGCAAAACTACAACTCACAGCATGCCCGGACAGCCAAAGGCTCTCCGGGCATGCTGACAGTTGTAGTTTTGCAACAGCTGGAGGCACCCTGGTTGGGAAACACTGGGTTAGGCCCTAAAGCAGTGTTTGCTAACCAGGGCGCCTCCAGCTGTTGCAAAAATACTACTTTCAGCATGCCCAGACAGCCAAAGGCTCTCCGGGCATGCTGGCAGTTGTAGTTTTGCAACAGCTGGAGGCACCCAGGTTGGGAAACACTGGGTTAGGCCCTAAGGCAGTGTTTGCTAACCAGGGCGCCTCCAGCTGTTGCAAAAATACAACTTTCAGCATGCCCAGACAGCCAAAGGCTCTCCGGGCATGCTGGCAGTTGTAGTTTTGCAACAGCTGGAGGCACCCTGGTTGGGAAACAGTGGGTTAGGCCCTAAGGCAGTTTTTGCCAACCCGGGTGCCTCCAGCTGTTGCAAAACTACAACTCACAGCATGCCCGGACAGCCAAAGGCCCTCCGGGCATGCTTGCCCGGACAGCCAAAGGCTCTCCGGGCCTGCAGGCAGTTGTAGTTTTGCAACAGCTGGAGGCACCCTGGTTAGGCACTGGGTTAGGCACTAAAGCAGTGTTTGCCAACCTGGGTGCCTCCAGTTGTTGCAAAACTACGTGAATTCGGGTAGAAAAACAGACATGGTTCACATCTACAATCTTGTATAATGATCTGATTGCTTCTCAGCACAATATCAAAAACTAACAGGTTGTTAGTATACATTTTTGATCAAAAAGTACAAGCCCACTCGCCACGTCAAGGCCACCCATTTAGAGTGGGTCCCTAACGTCCCTAGCATAAAATGGCGCAGCACCGGGCGGCGACCACCACCGCCGCGACACCAATGCCCACAGGGGGGAACGACCCACCGGCAGAGCGGCCCCAATGCCACTCAAACCAGTCTATGGGCCGCACCCCCCGCAGACACAGCGCCACGGCAGCAACGGACACCGCAAAGCACCACACCAGTGTGAACAAGGTGTAATGGCTCACTTACCATGCTCTCCCAGTCAAACTGGGAGGCTGCTAGGAAAGAAATGACCCAGCCAAAGGCTCTCCGGGCATGCTGGCAGTTGTAGTTTTGCAACAGCTGGAGGCACCCAGGTTGGGAAACACTGGGTTAGGCCCTAAGGCAGTGTTTGCTAACCAGGGCGCCTCCAGCTGTTGCAAAAATACTACTTTCAGCATGCCCAGACAGCCAAAGGCTCTCCGGGCATGCTGGCAGTTGTAGTTTTGCAACAGCTGGAGGCACCCTGGTTGGGAAACACTGGGTTAGGCCCTAAGGCAGTTTTTGCCAACCCGGGTGCCTCCAGCTGTTGCAAAACTACAACTCACAGCATGCCCGGACAGCTAAAGGCTCTCCGGGCATGCTGGCAGTTGTAGAGGGAGGGAGGCCATGCCGGGGGGGTACCTGTTTGGCCGCAGTAGGCCTGGCGCTGGAAAACTGCCGGTGGGCACTCATCTCCCGCGCTCTCCTCTCAGCCGGCACCACGTCACGTGTTCACTGACATGATGACGCAGCCGCACGGGCCGCATGTCGAAGGCTGGGAGGTGCCTGCGGGGGGAGGCCGGTACATCTTAGTGGAGTGGCAATGGGGGGGCCCCCGCTACGCCACTGGCTGCATATACTAATCTGTAGACGGTATGAAAAACAATTCACACCATTCTTAACACTCTGTGACAGAGTGCAATTTAGGGATTAATCCACTTTTTTTTTTTGTGGTGCAGCACTGTTGTGCCCTGCTGCTGTGCAAAAGTACATTTTTTCAGCGGACTATAGTGCATTTGTCTGCCCTCATACGTGCATATCACATACCTAAATCAAAGCAGTCTACTATTTTGTATCTGTAAATCTGTCTAGATAGTCTAGATACTAGGAAAGTCCTGGCAAAAGTAATCACCGGCTGGTGTTTTACAAAAAGACAGTTTTTTGGCGTATTGTAGAGCATTTTTTGCCCTCATACGTGCATACCACATACGTACATCTAAGTAGTGTACCATTTTGTACCTGTTACTCTGTCAAGGGCCTACATACTGTGAAAGTCCAAGCAAAATTACTCACCAGCTGGTGTTTTACAAAAAGACAGAGTTTTTAGGCTTATTGTAGTGCATTTTTCTGCCCTCATCAGTGTATACCGCATACGTACATCTAAGTAGTGTACTATTTAGTACCTGTTAATCTGTCAAGGGCATACATACTGTGAAAGTCCAAGCAAAATTACTCACCAGCTGGTGTTTTACAAAAAGACAGAGTTTTTAGGCTTATTATAGTGCATTTTTCTGCCCTCTACCGCATACGTACATCTAAGTTGTGTACCATTTTGTACCTGTTACTCTGTCAAGGGCCTACATACTGTGAAAGTCCAAGCAAAATTACTCACCGGCTGGTGTTTTTAAAAAATACAGAGTTTTTAGGCGTATTGTAACGCCTTTTTCTGCCCTCATCAGTGCATACAGCATAAGTACATCTAAGTAGTGTACCATTTTGTACCTGTTACTCTGTCAAGGGCCTACATACTGTGAAAGTCGAATCAATAGAACTTACCGGCTGGTGTTTTACAAACCTTACAGAGTTTTTAGGCTCATTGTAGTGCATTTTTCTGCCCTCCTAAGTGCAAAACAGATAGGTACAAAATAGTACACTACTTAGATGTACATGTTAATCTGTCAAGGGCCTACATACTGTGAAAGGACAGCCAAAAGTAATCACCGGCTGGTGTTTTACAAAACTTACAGCGTTTTTAGGCTCATTGCGCATTTGTCTGCCCTCATAAGTGCATACCACATACCTACATCAAAGCAGTCTACTATTTTGTATATGTAAATCTGTAACAAGTCTAGATACTGGGAAATAAGTTTTCCAAGTGTACTATAGAGCCTTTTTTCTCTGTCATATGTGCATACCACATAACTACATCTAAGTAGTGTACTTTTTTGAACCTGTTAATCTGCAACAAGCCCACATACAGTGAAAGGCGTGTAGTGAAACGTATTTTACTCCCCTTGTATAAGCACTAAGTACGTCAGGCAGAGAAGTGCCAGGATGTGCTCAGAGGAGTGGCAGAGGCCTAAATTTATCAGGCAGAGGTCGCAGCAGACTAGGGGTGAGTGGCAGCAGGAGTCGCTGCGAGAGGCCTGAGCTCCAGGTATCAGCTACCAGTCGTTTCTCTACTGACAACCCATCTGTCGTCGTCGATTGGTTGACACGTCACCCACTTCATCACAAGTAACATCTGATATCCCCAGCCAACAGTTGGTGGGTTCCTCATACACAACCCTCAGTTGGCATGGCCCAGGAGCAGTCCCTGTCCTTCCATTGCCTCTGTCCTATGCTGTTCCCACCCCTAAAGATTTATCTTACGCAGTGGGTTCAGCTCCACTATTTAGTGAGGAAGATGTATTAGATGACAGTCAGCAGCTACTGTCCAGCCAAGAAGTGGAGGAGACATCTGTCCCTTCCTACGCTAGGCGGGCAATTATTGATGAGGAGGGTAACGTGGGAGGTGGTGTTTCCAGCTTTTAGGGTCCTGAATCACTGTTGAGGAACCACAGGAGGACATCAGTGATGTGCAGACAGAATTCGATGATGAAGCCGATCACACTTGGGAGCTGGGTGCAGAGGGGGCTTGATCATCAGCAGCAGAAGAGGGTTGCAGGTTGCCCTTGAGGCAGCAGATGACCCAGCAAGGTGGTAGCATGGTTGGGAGTCAGCAAACGTTCCCGGGGTAGGCCATCTGCTTCGCGGCAGCCTACCTTCCCGGTAGGTAGTGGAACAGGGGTTCCTGGAGACAGCGGCAGTAGCAGTCAATAATTGCGCACTGTTGGTGGTAAAATCATTGGACAGGGTAGCAATGTTGGCACCACGGCTCTGCGTCAACATATGATGCGCCACCATAAAGTGGCCTGGGACAACCGTGGCTCAGATGTGGTGATCCAGCCTGCCGCATCACCCAGTGGCATGCCACTCCCTCTTTCAGCCAGCCAAGGGTCCACCACCTCAGGCGAAGGGAGCTGTGTGTCCTACCCTCCTTCTGTCGCTCCAGATGCTTCTGCTCCTCCTACTTGTAGTCAGCCATTCAATCCATAGGCAAAGCCATGTCAAAGAGACAACAGTATGCGCCCACTCATCCAATGGCGCAGAAGCTGAATGTCCTCCTTTCCAAGTTGCTGGTGCTGCAGTCCCCCTGCAGTGCTGCTCTATGTGAAATCCATGGCAATTTGGGACCATGGTTGCTCAGGGACGGGCAAAGGAAGGAGGAGTCCGGCAGGCTTCTGGCAAGGGGTTTTATCCCGGGCACAAACGGTACAGGCCCGAACAAAATCAGTAACGTCACCCTTTAGTGTAGGCCACTAATACTGACGGGAGACGAGCTGAATGGACTTTTTAATGCCAGCATGACCAGCCAGGTGAGAAGAATGCCCCCATTTGAGGATCTTGAGACGAAGGCGTGGGGGAACGAAAGTCTTTCCAGGGGGGGTTTGCCCCAGTGAGGCTGGAGCAGAGGATACCAGGCACTCAGGCGGTATGATATGCTGCAGAGGGGCTTCAGACTCGGTGGCATCAGAGGAATGAGAAAGGGCGTCAGCTCTGACATTCTTGTCAGTGGGACGGAAGTGTATCTCGAAGTTGAAGAGGTAAGACAGATTCTTGTGGTCAGTGTAAATGACAATGGGGTGTTTGGAACCCTCCAATAGATGTCTCCACTCCTCGAGTGAAGTTCACGATCTCCAATAGAATAGTTCTTTTCTGCCGGAGAGAAAGTCTTTGAGAAAAAACCACAAGTAATGTTACGTCCGGTAGCGTTTTTTTGCATAAGTATGGCTCCGGCTCCGACTGACGAAGCGTCTACTTCCAGGAAGAATGGTTTAAATGGATCAGGTCTGGACAGAACTGGTGCAGAGGCGAAGGCAGCTTTGAGGCAATTGAAGGCCTCATCCGCTTGTGGAGGCCACGACTTAGGATTAGCATTCTTCCTGGTCAGAGCCACAATAGGGGCCACAATGGTGGAGAAGTGGGGAATAAACTGTCGGTAATAGTTGGCGAATCCCAGGAAGTGTTGGATAGCGCGGAGTCCAGAAGGGCGTGGCCAATCCAAAACAGCCGACAGTTTATCTGGATCCATTTGAAGCCCTTGGCCAGACACAAGGTAACCTAGGAAAGGAAGACTGTTGCATTCAAAGAGACATTTTCGAATTTAGCGTACAGGTGGTTTTCACTGAGTCTTTGGAGCACTTGACGGACATGACGACGGTGTTCCTCTAAGTTAGAGGAAAAAAATCAAGATGTCATCCAAGTAAACCACAACACAGGTATACAATAAGTCCCAAAAGATCTCATTAACAAAGTCCTGGAAGACTGCAGGAGCGTTGCAGAGCCCAAAGGGCATAGCTAGATATTCCAAATATCCATCTCTGGTATTGAAAGCGGTTTTCCACTCATCACCTATATGGATGCGAAAAAGATTATACGCGCCCCTTAAGCCCAGTTTGGTGAAGATACTTGCTCCGCGTAGACGGTCAAAGAGTTTGGAGATCAAAGGCAGGGGATAGCGGTTTTTGATGGTAATTTTATTTAAACCACAGTAGTCAATACATGAACGTAAGGATCCATCCTTTTTAGAAACAAAGAAGAACCCCACTCCAGCAGGGGATGAGGATTTCCGAATAAAACTTCTCAGGGGTTTGACAAGTGGGAGCAGATGTGAGGCATCGCTTGTTACAAGAAGGACCCCAACTTTTGATCTCCCTGGTGGTCCAGTCGAGGGTAGGAGCATGACATTGGAGCCACGGCAGGCCGAGAAGAACCTCAGAGGTGCAGTTAAGCAGAACGAAAAATTCAATTTTTTCATGGTGAAGTCCAATGCTCATGGGCAGGGGTTGAGTGCGGTAGCACACAGTGCAGTCCAATTTCTCTCCGTTAACAGAAGAGATAAAGAGCGGCTTGACGAGACGGGTTACTGGGATACTGAACCTATTAACGAAAGAGGCCAAGATAAAGTTTCCTGCAGAACCTGAGTCCAAGAAGGCCACTCCTGAGAAGGAGGAGTTGGCGGAAGGAGAAATCCGCACAGGTACAGTCAGACGTGGAGAGGCAGAATTCACACCAAGAGTCGTTTCACCCTTGTGAAGTAGGTGCGTGCGTTTCTCCTGACGCGGAGGGCGGATAGGACAGTCTTTTAGGAAGTGTTCGGTACTTGCACAGTACAGGCACAAATTCTCATTACGGCGGCGAGTCCTCTCTTTACCGAACCACTTGCATAGCCTCCTCGGCGGAAGGCACAGGAACAGATTGCAAAGGACGTTGGAAGAGAGGAGTCGGGGAGAAAAACCCAGGCGAACAAGATCCTTTTCCTGTCGAAGTTCCTGGCGTCTTTCTGAGAAACGCATGTCGATGCGTTTGGCCAAATAGATTAGTTCAGACAGATTTGCAGGAATTTCTTGTGCGGCCAGGACATCTTTGATGTTACTGGATAAGCCTTTCTTGAAGGTCGCGTAGAGGGCCTCATTATTCCAGGATAGCTCAGAGGCGAGGGTACGGAACTGGATGGCGTACTCACCCACAGAAGAACTCCCTTGGACGAGGTTCAGCAAAGCAGTCTCAGCTGAGGAAGCTCGGGTTGGCTCCTCAAAAACACTACGTACGTCTGAGAAGAAGGACTGGATAGTAGCGGTGGCGGGATCGTTGCGGTCCCAAAGCGGTGTGGCCCATGACAAGGCCTTTCCAGACAGGAGACTGACCACGAAAGCCACCTTAGACCGTTCGGTAGGGAATTGGTCCAACATCATCTCCAGGTGTAGGGAACACTGGGACAGGAATCCACGGCACTGTTTAGCGTCCCCATCAAACTTGTCCGGTAGAGACAGGCGGAAGCTGGGAGCAGCCACTCGCTGCGGAGGAGATGCAGGAGCTGGTGGAGGAGATGATTGCTGTAGTTGCGGCAGAAGCTGTTGCAGCATAACGGTCAGTTGAGTCAGCTGCTGTCCTTGTTGCGCGATCTGCTGGGATTGCTGGCCGACCACGGTGGTTAGGTCAGCGACACTAGGCAGCGGGACCTCAGCGGGATCCATGGCCGGATCTACTGTCAGGATCCGGACTGGTATGCAGCAAAGACACTGGAGGTGGATCCTCTGTGTCAGTGAGGTGATGGCGTTGGCCGTACCAGGGGAACGGAATCTAAGGGGTTACTGGTTTTCACCAGAGCCAACCACAAAGCGGGATGGACTTGCAGCGGCAGGTAACCCCCAGGTCGTTCCACACGATAGCGTCTCAACCCCATGGACAGCTGAGACAGGCGCGGTACACAGGGACAAGGCAAGAGCAAGGTCGGATGTAGCAGAAGGGCAGGCAGCAAGGGTCGTATTCAGGGGCAACAGCAGAAGGTCTGGGTACACAGGCTTGGGAACACACTAAAACGCTTTCTCAGGGCACTAAGCCAACAAGATCCGGCAGGGACAGGAAGGGGAAGTGGGTATTTATATGAATGGGAGTGATTGACACTGAGCCAAGCACCAATTAGTGGTGCACTGACCCTTTAACCCCTTAAGGACCAAGGACGTACCGGTACGTCCTTGGTCCTGCTCTTCTGATATAACGCGGGGTTACACAGTAACCCCGCGTCATATCACGGCGGGCCCAGCGTCATAGTGAAGCCGGGACCCGCCTCTAATAGCGCGCAGCGCCGATCGCGGCCCCGCGCGCTATTAACCCTTTAGCCGCGCGCTCAAAGCTGAGCCGCACGGCTAAAAGTGAAAGTGAAAGTTCCCGGCTAGCTCAGTCGGGCTGTTCGGGATAGCCGTGGCTAATCGCGGCATCCCGAACAGCTGACAGGACTCCTCGCTGTCCGATCGCCGAATGACTGCTCAGTGCCTGAGATCCAGGCATGAGCAGTCATCCGGCAGAATCGTTGATCACTGGTTTCTTATGAGAAACCAGTGATCAACATAGAAGATCAGTGTGTGCAGTGTTATAGGTCCCTATGGGACCTATAACACTGCAAAAAAAAAGTGAAAAAAAAAAGTGAATAAAGATCATTTAACTCCTCCCCTATTAAAAGTTTGAATCACCGCCCTTTTCCAATAAAAAAAAAACACAGTGTAAATAATAAAAATAAACATATGTGGTATCACCGCGTGCAGAAATGTCCGAATTATAAAAATATATCATTAATTAAACCGCTCGGTCAATGGCGTGCGCGCAAAAAAATTCCAAAGTCCAAAATAGTGCATTTTTGGTCACTTTTTACATCATTTAAAAATGAATAAAAAGTGATCAATAAGTCCTATCAATGCAAAAATGGTACCGTTAAAAACTTCAGATCACGGCGCAAAAAATGAGTGCTCATACCGCCCCATACACGGAAAAATAAAAAAGTTATAGGGGTCAGAAGATGACAATTTTAAACGTATTAATTTTCCTGCATGTAGTTAGGATTTTTTCCAGAAGTCCGACAAAATCAAACCTATATAAGTAGGGTATCATTTTAATCGTATGGACCTACAGAATACATATCAGGTGTCATTTTTACCGAAAAATGTACTACGTAGAAACGGAAGCCCCCAAAAGTTACAAAACAGCGTTTTTTTTTCAATTTTGTCGCACAATGATTTTTTTTCCCGCTTCACCATAGATTTTTGGGCAAAATGACTGATGTCATTACAAAGTAGAATTGGTGGCGCAAAAAATAAGCCATCATATGGATTTTTAGGTGTAAATTTGAAAGAGTTATGATTTTTTAAAGGCAAGGAGGAAAAAACGAAAATGCAAAAACGGAAAAACCTCCGGTCCTTAAGGGGTTAAATCTCAGAGAGCCGTCACGCGCGCCCTAGAGAGCAGGGCCACGGGCGCCGGGACGTGACAGCCGGGGAACGGGACAGGTGAGTGGATTGGGATGCGACCCGCGGGCGGGCGCGTCCGGCTACGCGGATCGCATCCCCGCCGGCAGTGACAGTGCAGCGCTCCCGGTCAGCGGGTCTGACTGGGGTGCTGCAGAGAAGAGAACACCGCAAGCGCTCCGGGGAGGAGCAGGGACCCAGAGCGCTCGGTATAACAGGAGTGATATTTTCAAACAAGACTTGTTTGTACTATGTGAAATAAAGTCTAAATGTAAAACTAATTTGTGCCAGACTTTCATTGTGTGATTACCTGTTGACTGACTGACTGCTCATGCTTTCCTTTCTACAAGTAATAAAACCAAAAAATAGGTAAATTTAGCTTTTACTATTTAGTCTTATAAAAAAAAAATGTATAGAGACGTGTACAGAGACAGAGAGAGAGATTTTTTTTCCATCACTTGATGGTATCTATCTCTCTCTCTCATACACTGTATGATATATATTTATATACAGCTATAGTGTATAGTGTGTATATAGAGAGGGAGGTATAGAGAGGGAGGTACAGTACACTATATGACTGGGCTGTCAATCTGCAGGGGTTTACATTGTTTCGCAAAGATAGAATGAACAGAAAAGGTGGTGGAGTCTGTCTGTATGTTAGAAGTGGTATGAAAGTCAGTGTGAACGATGCCATAGTGTGTGATAATTCTGAGGATGTGGAATCACTGTGGGTAGAATTACAAAAGGAGGAAAATACTGAAAAAATAATACTTGGTCTCATCTAGAGACCCCCTAATATCACTGAAGAGATAGAAGGTTGGCTGCATAAACAAATAGAGAGGGCCGCCCGGGCTGGTACAGTGGTAATAATGGGAGATTTTAACTATCCAGATATAGATTGGGGTCCAGGGTTGGCTAAAACTACAAAGGGGCGACAATTCCTAAATTTATTGCAGGATAATTTTATGGGCCAGTTTGTGGAAGACCAAACAAGAAGTGATGCCTTGTTGGATCTGATCATTTCCAACAACGCAGACCTGGTTGGTAATGTAACTGTGAGGGAAAACCTTGGTAATAGCGACCACAATATAGCTACTTTTGACTTAAAATGTAGAAAACAAAGACAGGCGGGGAAGGCAAAAACATATAACTTTAAAAAGGCAAACTTTCCTGGGCTGAGGGCTGCACTACAGGACATAGACTGGGGGAGGTGTTGTCAAATACTGATACAGAAGGTAAATTGGACATCTTTAAATCAACTCTAAATAACTATACAGCTAAATATATACCAAAGGGGAACAAATATAAACGATTAAAACTAAATCCTACATCCTAAATGAGAGACAGGTGGCCAAAGAAAGCAAAACTAATCCTAAATATTTTTTTAGATATATAAATGCAAAAAAAAACAAGGACAGAGCATGTAGGACCCCTTAATAATGATAATGGGAAGGTTGTCACAGGCGATAAAGAGAAAGCGGAGCTACTGAATGGGTTATTTAGTTCTGTATATACTAAGGAAGAAGGAGCTGACATTGGCCAGGTCAGTGCTGGTAACACATCATGTAATGTACTGGACTGGCTTAATGTAGAAATTGTACAAGGTAAGTTAAGTAATTTAAATGTAAGCAAATCTCCAGGGCCAGATGGATTGCACTTAAGAGTTCTTAGAGAACTAAGTTCAGTAATATCTGTACCCCTGTTCATGATATTTAGAGCTTCACTGGTGTCTGGTATTGTGCCAAGGGACTGGTGCAAGGCGAATGTGGTGCCAATCTTCAAAAAGGGCTCTAGGCCTTCCCCAGGAAACTATAGACCGGTAAGTTTAATGTGCATTGTGGGTAAATTGTTTGAAGGACTTATAAGGGATTACATACAGGAATACATAGGGAATAATTGTATTATAAGTGATAACCAGCATGGGTTTACTAAGGATAGAAGTTGTCAAACCAATCTAATTTGCTTTTATGAAGAGGTGAGTAGAAGCCTTGACAGAGGAATGGCTGTGGTTATAGTGTTTCTGGATTTTGCTACAGCATTTGATACTGTCCCTCATAGACGTCTGACAGGTAAGTTAAGGTCTTTGGGTTTGGAAATTTGAGTTTGTAACTGGAATGAACACTGGCTCATGGATTGTACCCAGAGTGGTGGTCAATGATTCGTACTCTGATTGGTCCCCGGTTATTACTGGTGTACCCCAAGGTTCAGTACTGGGACCGCTGTTGTTTAATTTATTTATCAATGATATAGAGGATGGCATTAACAGCTCTGTTTCTATCTTTGCAGATGACACCAAGCTTTGTAGCATGGTACAGTCTATAGAGGATGTGCATAAGTTACAAGATGACTTGGATAGACTAAGTGTCTGGGCATCCACTTGGCAAATGAGGTTCAATGTGGATAAATGTAAAGTTATGCATCTGGGTACTAATAACCTGCATGCGTCGGATGTCTTAGGGGGGGATTAAACTGGCAGAGTCACTGGTAGAGAAGGATCTGGGTGTACTTGTGGATCACAGACTTCAGAATAGCATGCAATGTCAGGCTGCTGTTTCCAGGGCTGGCAAGATATTGTCATGTATCAAAAGAGGCATGGACTCAAGGGACAGGGACATAATACTCTGTACAGTATCTCTATAAATACACACACACATATATATATATATATATATATATATATATATATGTTACGCCGAGCGCTCCGGGTCCCCGCTCCTCCCAGGAGCGCTCGCTACACTCTCCTCACTGCAGCGCTCCGGTCAGATCCACTGACCCGGGGCGTTGCGATACTGCCTCCAGCCGGGATGCGATTCGCGATGCGGGTAGCGCCCGCTCGCGATGCGCACCCCGGCTCCCGTACCTGACTCGCTCTCCGTCGGTCCTGTCCCGGCGCGCGCGGCCCCGCTCCTTAGGGCGCGCGCGCGCCGGGTCTTTGCGATTTAAAGGGCCACTGCGCCGCTGATTGGCGCAGTGGTTCCAATTGGTCTGATCACCTGTGCACTTCCCTATATCACCTCACTTCCCTTGCACTTCCTTGCCGGATCTTGTTGCCATCGTGCCAGTGAAAGCGTTTCCTTGTGTGTTCCTAGCCTGTGTTCCAGACCTCCTGCCGTTGCCCCTGACTACGATCCTTGCTGCCTGCCTCGACCTTCTGCTACGTCCGACCTTGCTTCTGTCTACTCCCTTGTACCGCGCCTATCTTCAGCAGCCAGAGAGGTGAGCCGTTGCTAGTGGATACGACCTGGTCACTACCGCCGCAGCAAGACCATCCCGCTTTGCGGCGGGCTCTGGTGAAAACCAGTAGTGACTTAGAACCGATCCACTAGCACGGTCCACGCCAATCCCTCTCCGGCACAGAGGATCCACTACCTGCCAGCCGGCATCGTGACAGTAGATCCGGCCATGGATCCCGCTGAAGTTCCTCTGCCAGTTGTCGCTGACCTCACCACGGTGGTCGCCCAGCAGTCACAACAGATAGCGCAACAAGGCCAACAGCTGTCTCAACTGACCGTTATGCTACAGCAGTTACTACCACAGCTTCAGCAATCATCTCCTCCGCCAGCTCCTGCACCTCCTCCGCAGCGAGTGGCCGCTCCTGGTCTACGCCTATCCTTGCCGGATAAATTTGATGGGGACTCTAAGTTTTGCCGTGGCTTTCTTTCCCAATGTTCCCTGCATCTGGAGATGATGTCGGACCAGTTTCCCACTGAAAGGTCTAAGGTGGCTTTCGTAGTCAGCCTTCTGTCTGGAAAAGCCCTGTCTTGGGCCACACTGCTCTGGGACCGCAATGACCCCGTCACTGCCTCTGTACACTCCTTCTTCTCGGAAATCCGAAGTGTCTTTGAGGAACCTGCCCGAGCCTCTTCTGCTGAGACTGCCCTGTTGAACCTGGTCCAGGGTAATTCTTCCGTTGGCGAGTATGCCGTACAATTCCGTACTCTTGCTTCAGAATTATCCTGGAATAATGAGGCCCTCTGCGCGACCTTTAAAAAAGGCCTATCCAGCAACATTAAAGATGTTCTGGCCGCACGAGAAATTCCTGCTAATCTACATGAACTCATTCACCTAGCCACTCGCATTGACATGCGTTTTTCCGAAAGGCGTCAGGAGCTCCGCCAAGATATGGACTCTGTTCGCACGAGGCGTTTCTTCTCCTCGGCTCCTCTCTCCTCTGGTCCCCTGCAATCCGTTCCTGTGCCTCCCGCCGTGGAGGCTATGCAGGTCGACCGGTCTCGCCTGACACCTCAAGAGAGGACACGACGCCGCATGGAGAACCTCTGCCTGTACTGTGCTAGTACCGAACACTTCCTGAGGGATTGTCCTATCCGTCCTCCCCGCCTGGAAAGACGTACGCTGACTCCGCACAAAGGTGAGGCAGTCCTTGATGTCTACTCTGCTTCTCCACGTCTTACTGTGCCTGTGCGGATGTCTGCCTCTGCCTTCTCCTTCTCTACTATGGCCTTCTTGGACTCTGGATCTGCAGGAAATTTTATTTTGGCCTCTCTCGTCAACAAGTTCAACATCCCAGTGACCAGTCTCGCCAGACCTCTTTACATCAATTGTGTAAACAATGAAAGATTGGACTGTACCATACGTTTCCGCACGGAGCCCCTTCTAATGAGCATCGGATCTCATCACGAGAGGATTGAACTTTTGGTCCTCCCCAATTGCACTTCTGAAATTCTCCTTGGACTTCCCTGGCTTCAACTTCATTCCCCAACCCTGGATTGGTCCACTGGGGAGATCAAGAGTTGGGGGCCCTCTTGTTCCAAGGACTGTCTAAAACCGGTTCCCAGTAACCCTTGCCGTGACTCTGTGGTTCCTCCAGTAACCGGTCTCCCTAAGGCCTATATGGACTTTGCGGATGTTTTTTGCAAAAAACAAGCTGAGACTCTACCTCCTCACAGGCCTTATGATTGTCCTATCGACCTCCTCCCGGGCACTACTCCACCCCGGGGCAGAATTTATCCTCTGTCCGCCCCAGAGACTCTTGCCATGTCTGAATACGTCCAGGAAAATTTGAAAAAGGGCTTTATCCGTAAATCCTCCTCTCCTGCCGGAGCCGGATTTTTCTTTGTGTCCAAAAAAGATGGCTCCCTACGTCCTTGCATTGACTACCGCGGTCTTAATAAAATCACGGTTAAGAACCGCTACCCCCTACCCCTCATCTCTGAACTCTTTGATCGCCTCCAAGGTGCCCACATCTTTACTAAACTGGACTTAAGAGGTGCTTATAATCTCATCCGCATCAGAGAGGGGGATGAATGGAAAACGGCATTTAACACCAGAGATGGACACTTTGAGTATCTGGTCATGCCCTTTGGCCTGTGCAACGCCCCTGCCGTCTTCCAAGACTTTGTTAATGAAATTTTTCGTGATCTTTTATACTCCTGTGTTGTTGTATATCTGGACGATATCCTGATTTTTTCTGCCAATCTAGAAGAACACCGCCAGCATGTCCGTATGGTTCTTCAGAGACTTCGTGACAATCAACTCTATGCCAAAATTGAGAAATGTCTGTTTGAATGCCAATCTCTTCCTTTTCTAGGATACTTGGTCTCTGGCCAGGGACTACAAATGGATCCAGACAAACTCTCTGCCGTCTTAGATTGGCCACGCCCCTCCGGACTCCGTGCTATCCAACGCTTTTTGGGGTTCGCCAATTATTACAGGCAATTTATTCCACATTTTTCTACCGTTGTGGCCCCTATCGTGGCTTTAACTAAAAAAAATGCCGATCCCAAGTCTTGGCCTCCTCAAGCGGAAGACGCCTTTAAACGACTCAAGTCTGCCTTTTCTTCGGCTCCCGTGCTCTCCAGACCTGACCCTTCCAAACCCTTCCTATTGGAGGTTGATGCCTCCTCAGTGGGAGCTGGAGCTGTTCTTCTACAAAAAAATTCTTCCGGGCATGCTGTCACTTGTGGTTTTTTTTCTAGGACCTTCTCTCCCGCGGAGAGGAACTACTCCATCGGGGATCGAGAGCTTCTAGCCATCAAATTAGCACTTGAGGAATGGAGGCATCTGCTGGAGGGATCAAGATTTCCAGTTATTATTTACACCGATCACAAGAACCTCTCCTACCTCCAGTCTGCCCAACGGCTGAATCCTCGCCAGGCCCGGTGGTCTCTGTTCTTTGCCCGATTTAATTTTGAAATTCACTTTCGGCCTGCCGATAAGAACATTAGGGCCGATGCTCTCTCTCGTTCCTCGGATGCTTCGGAAGTTGAACTCTCTCCGCAACACATCATTCCTCCTGACTGCCTGATTTCCACTTCTCCAGCCTCCATCAGGCAAACTCCTCCAGGAAAGACCTTTGTTTCTCCACGCCAACGCCTCGGAATCCTCAAATGGGGTCACTCCTCCCATCTCGCAGGTCATGTGGGCATCAAGAAATCTGTGCAACTCATCTCCCGCTTCTATTGGTGGCCGACTCTGGAGACGGATGTTGTGGACTTTGTGCGAGCCTGCACTATCTGTGCCCGGGATAAGACTCCTCGCCAGAAGCCCGCTGGTTTTCTTCATCCCCTGCCTGTCCCCGAACAGCCTTGGTCTCTGATTGGTATGGATTTTATTACTGATTTACCCCCTTCCCGTGGCAACACTGTTATTTGGGTGGTCGTTGATCGATTCTCCAAAATGGCACATTTCATCCCTCTTCCTGGTCTTCCTTCAGCGCCTCAGTTGGCTAAACAATTTTTTGTACACATTTTTCGTCTTCACGGGTTGCCTACGCAGATCGTCTCGGATAGAGGCGTCCAATTCGTGTCTAAATTCTGGAGGGCTCTCTGTAAACAACTCAAGATTAAATTAAATTTTTCTTCTGCATATCATCCCCAATCCAATGGACAAGTAGAAAGAGTCAACCAGGTCTTGGGTGATTATTTACGACATTTTGTTTCCTCCCGCCAGGATGACTGGGCAGATCTCCTTCCATGGGCCGAATTCTCGTATAACTTCAGAGTCTCTGAATCTTCCTCCAAATCCCCATTTTTCGTGGTGTACGGCCGTCACCCTCTTCCCCCCCTCCCTACCCCCTTGCCCTCTGGTCTGCCCGCTGTGGATGAAATTTCTCGTGACCTTTCCATCATATGGAGAGAGACCCAAAATTCTCTCTTACAGGCTTCATCATGCATGAAGAAGTTCGCGGATAAGAAAAGAAGAGCTCCTCCCATTTTTTCCCCTGGAGACAAGGTATGGCTCTCCGCTAAATATGTCCGCTTCCGTGTCCCTAGCTACAAGTTGGGACCACGCTATCTTGGTCCTTTCAAAATTTTGTGCCAGATTAATCCTGTCTCTTACAAACTTCTTCTTCCTCCTTCTCTTCGTATTCCTAATGCCTTTCACGTTTCTCTTCTTAAACCACTCATCATCAACCGTTTCTCTCCCAAATCTGTTCCTCCCACTCCTGTTTCCGGCTCCTCGGACATCTTCTCCGTCAAAGAGATTCTGGCATCAAAAAAGGTCAGAGGGAAAACCTTTTTTTTAGTGGATTGGGAGGGTTGTGGTCCAGAAGAGAGATCCTGGGAACCTGAGGACAATATCCTAGACAAAAGTCTGCTCCTCAGGTTCTCAGGCTCTAAGAAGAGGGGGAGACCCAAGGGGGGGGGTACTGTTACGCCGAGCGCTCCGGGTCCCCGCTCCTCCCAGGAGCGCTCGCTACACTCTCCTCACTGCAGCGCTCCGGTCAGATCCACTGACCCGGGGCGCTGCGATACTGCCTCCAGCCGGGATGCGATTCGCGATGCGGGTAGCGCCCGCTCGCGATGCGCACCCCGGCTCCCGTACCTGACTCGCTCTCCGTCGGTCCTGTCCCGGCGCGCGCGGCCCCGCTCCTTAGGGCGCGCGCGCGCCGGGTCTTTGCGATTTAAAGGGCCACTGCGCCGCTGATTGGCGCAGTGGTTCCAATTAGTCTGATCACCTGTGCACTTCCCTATATCACCTCACTTCCCTTGCACTTCCTTGCCGGATCTTGTTGCCATCGTGCCAGTGAAAGCGTTTCCTTGTGTGTTCCTAGCCTGTGTTCCAGACCTCCTGCCGTTGCCCCTGACTACGATCCTTGCTGCCTGCCTCGACCTTCTGCTACGTCCGACCTTGCTTCTGTCTACTCCCTTGTACCGCGCCTATCTTCAGCAGCCAGAGAGGTGAGCCGTTGCTAGTGGATACGACCTGGTCACTACCGCCGCAGCAAGACCATCCCGCTTTGCGGCGGGCTCTGGTGAAAACCAGTAGTGACTTAGAACCGATCCACTAGCACGGTCCACGCCAATCCCTCTCCGGCACAGAGGATCCACTACCTGCCAGCCGGCATCGTGACAATATATATATATATATATATATATATATATATATATATATATATAGTTAGTACGGTCGAAAAAAGACATATGTCCATCAAGTTCAACCAGGGAATTGAAGGGTAGGGGTGTGGCGCGATATTGGATAAGGGATGGGATTTTATATTTCTTCATAAGCATTAATGTTATTTTGTTCCAGGAATGCATCTAATCCTGTTTTAAAGCTGTTAATTTTTTCTGCTGTGACCAGTTCCTGAGGTAGACTGTTCCATAAGTTCACAGTTCTCATGGCAAAGAAGGCGTGTCGCCCCTTGAGACTAAACTTTTTCTTCTCCAGATGGAGGGAGTGCCCCCTCGTCCTTTGGGGGGGGGGGGTAAACCTGGAACAGTTTTTCTCCATATTTTTTGTATGGGCCATTAATATACTTATATACTTTTATCATATCCCCCTTAAACGTCTCTTCTCAAGACTAAACAATTGTAACTCCTTTAATCACTCCTCATAGCTAAGATGTTCCATGCCCCATATTAGTTTAGTCACGCGTCTCTGCACCCTTTCCAGCTCCACAGTGTCCCTTTTATGGACAGGTAACCAAAACTGTACAGCATATTCCAGGTGAGGCCGTACCAATGCTTTATAAAGGGGGAGTATTATGTCCTTGTCCCTCGAGTCCATGCCTCTTTTGATACATGACAATATCCTGCTGGCTTTGGAAGCAGCAGCCTGACATTGCATGCTATTCTGTAGTCTGTGATCTACAAGTACACCCAGATCCTTCTCTACCAGTGACTCTGCCAGTTTAATCCCCCCTAAGACATATGACGCATGCAGGTTATTAGTACCCAGATGCCTAACTTTACATTTATCCACATTGAACCTCATTTGCCACGTGGATGCCCAGACACTTAGTCTATCCAAGTCATCTTGTAACCTATACACATCCTCTATAGGCTGTACCGTGCTACAAAGCTGTAAGTGTCATCTGCAAAGATAGAAACAGAGCTGTTAATGCCATCCTCTATATCATTGATAAATAAATTAAACAACAGCGGTCCCAGTACAGAACCTTGGGGTACACCACTAATTACCGGGGACCAATCAGAGTACAAATCATTGACCACCACTCTCTGGGTACGATCCATGAGCCAGTGTTCAATCCAGTTACAAACTAAAATTTCCAAACCCAAAGACCTTAACTTACCTGTCAGACGTCTATGAGGGACAGTATCAAATGCTTTAGCAAAATCCACAGCCATTCTTCTGTCAAGATTTGTACTCACCTCTTCATAAAAGCAAATTAGATTGGTTTGACAACTTCTATCCTTAGTAAACCCATGCTGGCTATCACTTATAATACAATTACCCCCCATGTATTCCTGTATGTAATCCCTTATAAGTCCTTCAAACAATTTACCCACAATGCACGTTAAACTTACCGGTCTATAGTTTCCTGGGGAAGACCTAGAGCCCTTTTTGAAGATTGGCACCACATTCGCCTTGCGCCATTCCCTTGGCACAATACCAGACACCAGTGAATCTCTAAATATCATGAACAGGGGTACAGATATTACTGAACTTACCTCTGTAAGAACTCTTTGGTGCAATCCATCTGGCCCTGGAGATTTGCTTACATTTATATTACTTAACTCACCTTGTACCATCTCTACATTAAGCCAGTTCAGTACATTACATGATGTGTTACCAGCACTGACCTGTCCAATGTCAACTCCTTCTTCCATAGTATATACAGAACTAAAGAACCCATTCAGTAGCTCCGCTTTCTCTTGATAGCCCGTGACAACCTCCCCATTATCATTATTAAGGTGTCCTACATGCTCTGTCCTTGGTTTTTTGCATTTATATATCTAAAAAAAAATATTTAGGATTAGTTTTGCTTTCTTTGGCCACCTGTCTCTCATTTAGAATTTTTGCTGTTTTTATTACATTTTTACAGATTTTATTAAGCTCTTTGTGATGTTTAAATGTTATAGCTGACCCATCAGATTTGTATTTTTTGAAGGCTATTTTTTTGTTGTTTATTGCTCTTTTAACATCATTTGTCAGCCATGTAGGATTTAGTTTTAATCGTTTATATTTGTTCCCCTTTGGTATATATTTAGCTGTATAGTTATTTAGAGTTGATTTAAAGATGTCCCATTTAACTTCTGTATCAGTATTTGAGAACACCTCCCCCAGTCTATGTCCTATAGTGCAGCCCTCAGCCCAGGGAAATTTGCCTTTTTAAAGTTATATGTTTTTGCCTTCCCCGCCTGTCTTTGTTTTCTACATTTTAAGTCAAAAGTAACTATATTGTGGTCGCTATTA